>NC_028357.1:15667249-15690883 GCF_000741045.1 Vigna radiata var. radiata
TAGAAAAGATGAAAAGGAGCCTAAGCATCCAAGAGACCCTCTCCAGAGAGCAAAATTAGGTCTGGGCCGTCTTCCCCTATCAAAAGAATGACTCTGAATTCGTAGAAGGGGTATTTATAGGTGAGGAGCGCGTCAAAATCAGGCCCAAGTCCAGCGTGCTACCGCCGGGCGGTTTAAGTGTGCCGTCCGGCGATTTCCCATAACCTGCCGCCACCGCCCGGCGGTTTCCCTTGCCACCGCCCGGCGGCAATCGCCGGCGCCCGGCGGTTTCTCTCTGCTTGAGATGCTGCCCACTCCTCGTCCTGGACCGCCCGACAGTTTAAGTGTGCCGCCGGGCGATACGTCGACTCTTCAAAACTTCATTTTTCTGTTCTTTTCTTGAGTCAATGACCTGCATCTTCAACTCCATTCTTCACTTTTCTCAAATTAGCTTCAAAACAATGCAAAACAAGCATAAAATCGCTAAAAACAACTTTTGACTCTCTCCAGACTCATTTATTGAGTTTTGCTTGATTCTAAGCTCGTTCCGAGTAGTAAAGGGTTTAATTTGGTCCAAATTGACATATGAAAATCACTGTTTTTCAACCTTCATCACCAACATAAACTAATTAGTAGACGAAGCAACCAACCACGACGTCCTAAGCTTCTTGGATGCCTAGTCAAGATACATCAAGATCCCCATGGTTAAGGCCCACGAGCTGAAGACGACATTCATAATGGAAAAAGCCAATTATTACTAAGAAGTGATACCCTTTGGCTTGAAAAATGCAGGAGCCATATATCAAAGGTTCATGGGCAGAGTGTTCAAACACCTACTCAACAAAAGCGTCGAGGTGTATGTGGGTGACATGGTGGTGAAATCCTTGACCTCGTCTCAACATTCCCAAGACCATTTTGAAGTGGTCGTAGCCTTGAGGATGTATAATTTTAGATTAAACCCAGAGAAATATGTGTTTAAGGTGGATGACGATAATTCCGTGGGTTCAATATTAACGGGAAATAGAGATGAATACCAATAAAGGCCAAACGATTATCAACATAAGGAGTCTTAAGAACATCAAGGAGGTGAAACGACTTGTAGTAAGGTAAACATTCATTTTTCGCTTCCTACCTCGGTTAGTGGACCAAACTCGATAAAACTGTTGAAGAAATCCACGATGTTTGTTTGGGATGACCAATCCCAAGAGAAGTTTGAGCAACTCAAGAAGATTCTAAAATCCTCACCCATCTTATGCAAATAGGACACTACCCAATCTCTCATGGTCTACATAGTGGCAATAGAAAATGTAGTAAGCACTGCCTTTGTCCAAGATGTTGAAAATGAAAGAAAGCCGATATATTTCATCAATAAAACCCTCTAGGATGCTAACACTAGATACTAAATGGTAGGAAAGGTCGTTCTCTCCCTCGTCACTATGACAAGATAACTATGACCTTATTTTCAAAGTCACCTTGTTATGGTTAAAACCAACTACTTGATCTATAAGATTTTATATAAATTAAACCTAACAAGAAGAATGTTGCCGTAAGCGATGAAGTTATTAGAGTTTTCAATTTGGTTTGAATTGAGAGGTCATATAAAGGTACAATGTTTGTCGAATTTCACTAGTGATTTACAAGTACTCGATTCTTGGTCCCTTTACTCTAGGCAAAGGACATGCGAAGTTCTTACCAGTCAACATCAGCTACCATCACAACCCAACAAGTCCAACACTTCATTTGGAAGAACATAATATGTCGGTATGAAGTGTTGCATACCGTCATTATCGACAACGGACGCTAGTTTATAGACAAGGAGACAACCAAGTTCTAAACCAGACTCAACATAAAACACATAACCAACTTAGTAGAATACCCCAAGTGTAACAGACAGGCCAAAGCCACCAACAAAGTCATCTTGATTGAATTAAAGAAAAGATTGGACTCGACCAAGGGTAGGTGGCCAAAAGATTTACTAGTAGTGTTGTGGGCATAATGTTACACTCTATAGTCATAAATCAAAGAGACCCCCTTCAGCTTAGTGTACGACACTAACGCCATGATTCTTGTGGAGATTGGCAAACCATCCTTACGACGAAAGGGAGATAAGGCCTAGATATGCAAGGCGGCTAGAAAGCAGAGGGCGACCATAAGATACAATTCCAAATTACAACTTAGGAGCTTTAGAAGGGATGATTTAGTATAGCGAATGGCCAATAACACCAGGACGAAAGTTGATAAGTTATCCGCAAATTGGAAGAGAGCATTCTGCATAGTTAAAGATGTCGACAAAGGTGCTACTTACAGGAAATATTATTTTTCAGGGCAACTTGTACCCAATACTTGAAATGTAACACTTGAAATTTTATTTTAGTTAGGAACTTGTAGATAGTTGATCTATTTTAACCGTAAGTGTACTCTTTCCTTATACGATCTTTTTTCTCTAAAGAGGTTTTGGTCCAGAAGGTTTTAAGGAGGAACTTCATTAATAAAATAAGGATTTCTCACTCTCAAACTAATCTTTGACTATTTTGCAGGCAATTAAGTTCGATATCGCCTATCAAGTTGGTCAAACCTTCTAAGTAGTTCGTTGCCACCTACCAAGGCGATCCTAGTTAAATCTTCCAAGTAGTTCCCTACTACCTACCAAGGTGATCCTATTTGAACCTTCCATGCAGTTCCTTGTCACATACCAAGGTAGTCCTAGTCGAACCTTTCATGTAATTCCCTACTACCTACCAAGGCAATCTTAACTGAACAATTCGTACAATTCCTTGCCACCCACCAAGGCGATCCTGGTTGAACTTTAAGAACGCAAGAAGTTCAAAACTTTTACTTCAACAAGTTACTTACCACCCACAAAGGCGATCCTGGTTGAACTTTAAGAACACAAGAAGTTCAAAACTTTTACTTGAACAAGATCACTACACAACAAAAACAAAGTACTCAACATGCATTTACTACTCAAAGTATTAAGAAAAAGACAAGTCATAATAGGATTATTGAGAAAACTCGTTTCATTGATTAAGAATTTAGTACATCCTTGGTGGCCTAACTGCTCAACCACCCATAAATAAAAACACAAAACAAAACAAAACAGAAACTACAAATTTTCAAGTTAATCTACTCATGGCCCCATTGTCACCATTATCATCATCCTTGACCATTGGATCAGCGAAAACTGAAGGATTGACTCTAAGGGTCTCCTTTCCATATTCCTCACCAACATCTTTTACCATAACTACATTTTGGGCCACCTTAATGGTTGTTATCTCATCAACATCCAACAGTCGGCCTTCAAAGATGTCTTAGTTCACATCGAATATTACGTCGTTCGAGGAGACCTCCTAGTATAAGAACTCGACATGATGGATAGGCTTGTTAAAGTTATTGGTGTGCTCAGTAAGTATGTACTTTTGTAGCTTGACCATGTTGGCCTTTAATATTGCTCGGTCATGCTTCTCATATTCTAGTTCCTTCTCCAGTGCTTCATTCTCTTCCTTCAGTTCTTTTTGCTTTATTCTTTGCTTTCTTCTTAGAATTGAGGCATCTAGTCCTACATATCATCAGTTGTTTGACCTCTTCTTTAAAGTCCTTCTTCTACTCAACCCAGGCTTTATTTTTTTCTTCAAGGGTCTTTTGTAGCGCTATTAGGTCCTCGATCAGTTTTGTCTCGTCCCCATCAACAAACTCCCTTTGTTACAAATTTGCTACCTTCGGGCTGATAACAAGAGACCGGTGTTAAGACAAGGTTGTCTAAAGAATAGATCATCTAAGCAACTCAGGTTTTAAAGTATAAT
Source organism: Vigna radiata var. radiata (assembly GCF_000741045.1). NCBI lineage: Eukaryota > Viridiplantae > Streptophyta > Magnoliopsida > Fabales > Fabaceae > Vigna > Vigna radiata. The sequence continues at coordinate 15,671,029 of NC_028357.1, forward strand.
AAAAGCATTAGACAAAATATAGTTATGTATGAAATGTTATTTAAAGCAGTAACATCTAAAGAAGAATGTTTTTGTAACAACTGTTTTAAATGAAATTAGCTTATGAACAATGCTTTCTAGACTGAACTGTCTGGTGGACTAAAGTTATAAACATCGTCTAGTGAAAGAAAACTTTTATACTAAAGATTTATCCAATAGATGATATGAGTAAACAAGCTAGCATTTCATGAAGAAAACATCTATATTTTGATAACACTGAAGGTAAAAGAAAGTTTTTATTCAATATAGTGTTAATTCAAGCAACTCTCTGTTATAGAATCTAATGTCTCACAGCATCTTATGACTATACATGTAGTATTCTTTAGCAAATGATGTATTTATTAATGAAATGACAAGTGATAAAATATGGTTAACACGTAATAGAGACTAATGCTTTTCAACGTTCAAAACATTTGATGCATGTACGATAAAATGCTTCTATGCTTGTATACCTTGTTATGGATATTTGTGAAAATCACTAAAGTAGAAACACGTTGAGATTGTTGATAAGGGAAACACTGGTTTAGCTGAACCTTAATCTCACAGTGCTCTAGTTACTCTGGTTTTTGATAATGACAACACATTATTAATAACACATGTATTGTTATGTGTTACATGTTCTATTTTTTGTTGTGGATGATATCTAAATGAACACGTTTGTGTTGATACTGACATATGAATGCACATTCACTGATCTTATATCTGATACATCATTTATGATTGCATTGCATATGCTTTTGAAGAGAAAACCACATGCACTTTGATGAACTTATATTGTATGGCATAACTGCAAGTTTTAAGTCAACTTCATTATGAAGGAAGTCGATTAAAACTCGTGACTATGCACAAATTTTCAAAAGCAATGCTGTGAGTGATTTTGGATTGAAATAGAGTTGAAGTGTCTAAGTCGACTACATGCGTAGTAGATCTAACTGAGTTAGTTATTTGATTTGAAATTCTTTTAATGTTTGTGTACAGTAAAATATATATTTCAAATGTCTGTGAAAACATTTATGATAGTCAACTGTATTAAATGCAAAATCAATTTGGTTGTTATGACTGCTGCTAATTTGCTAAACTGTTATAACTATCTGATGACAATCGACTTCATTAGTAGCACATAGACTATACGAGCGTTTGATTTATAGAAAACTATAAATAGACGTGACTTAGTTGATCACAAGAGACTTTGGATATTCTAACATTTTTATTTTGATTTACAGATTGTGATCTCTGAGAAAAAGGCTCCAAGAACTCATGAAGAATATGGTGGATATCTTTCTTGCAAGAGTGTCTTAAGGAGTAATTGTATTGCGCTTATTGTTTGATCAAATTCTGCACAACTAGTGTATTCACATTGATCAAGATTGCTTTCAATCTATTGTATATTGGTTTTCCTGTTGGGATTACAAAAGGTAGACTCGTGGAGTCTGCACACTTTGAGGATTGTTTAAAGTGGGTTAAAGATTGCAGAAGAGGGGATATCTTGTTGTAGATCTTTGTGTTGTTTCCTATATTTTGGTTAGAGGGTTAGAGAGGTGTTTTAATTTTTGACATGGAGGTCTCTATAAAAGCCTTGTTGTAAAAACTTTGACCATTATAGTGCATTTGCTTCCGGATTGTGGAAAGATACTAGATGTAGGCATTGAGGCCGAACCAGTATAAAAACTTTGCGTTTGATTTCTCTATCCTTACACTTTTACATTAAGTCAACTTAACTGTTTACGTAGTCAACTTTACATTTCCGCTGCACTTAGAATTTTCATTCCTTGTGATTCAAGAAACTTTGTAAAGATTTTTACTTTGCAAAAAAAATTTTAGAAAGACTCTGATGGGGAATGTCAGCAGGTAGCAGGGGGAATAGGCCGCGGTTGGTCAGAGAACCGCGGCCTATTCCCCTGTTATTAAATTTTTATCCCTGACGTGGCGTCAAAGGGGTTGGTTGACTGGGGTATATGCCGCGGTTAAGTGGGGAACCACGACATATAAGTTCGATTTATTTACAAAACTGTCACCGCGCAGCATTATGCTGCGGTTTCTGGTGAACCGTGGCATAATGTGCGCTGTATAATCCTTTTTTTTATTAGTGCGTCGGTGGATATCGTTAACCGACGTTTATATGAACGTCAGTTCTGAGGAATTGCGACGTCCTATAGACGTTACCCGTATAGACGTCGGATGTGAAAGTAACGTTAAAAAACCCAAATTAACCGACGTTAAACAGCGATTTTGCACTAATGCCACTGTGCTAGGACCAAATCTGAATTCGTTTTTTTATCACGCTCATCTTTTCTTTCTCCTTAATGCTTCTAATTACTACTTCCACCACATACCCTATTCAATATCAAATATATTAAAGTATAATGCAAGTTCTAAATTAATAACAAAAAATTTAAGATAAAAATATTAAACTGTAATACAAATTCTAAAATAATATAAAAAAAATATATGATAAGAGAAAAAATTCATTTATAATTAAAAATCTAGAACATTTTATATAATAATAATATAAGTGAGATGAGATCTATTAATATTTATTATCACTATCATTTAAAACAAGGTAATATTTAACACAATTACAAAATATACTTCTTCTAATTGTTACTTTTATATTCTAATATCTCTACAATTTTCTATATAATATAAGTTATTCCTTTCACAATTTAAAATACTAAAATCATGATAAAATTTTCATAATATTTTTTTATTCTGCTGTTTGTCATGAAACAAGACACTTTGTATGCTATCAACAAGATAAGAAATATCTTTTCCATTTAAGATTTATACTTGTTTAATTATTAATATAGCAACACTCTTGACCATTCTTTTGGTTACCTACACTGTTAACCACAATCGTTTTCACAAATCTCTCCACTTAACACTAGAAGACTACTTGTTCCTTCTGGTGGTGAAATCCATTAAAGAAGCACTTGTAACAAGTGTGCAATAGAGCATAACAAGTATGTAATAGAACATAAACTTTAAGAACATGAGTGGTTGGATGATGATAGTTTTTAGTTTGATGAAGTTCAACCTCTAAACTAAAATATAGAGAAACACATATCAAACTTAAATTTGAACATTTTGTACCAGATGATAATTTCACATACAATTATATAAACTTTTATTTACGTGAATGTTTTGTTTTAGAACTCGCTACAAGAAAATATATTACTGATGAAAAAAATTGTCGATAGAGTAGAATTCATCAACAAATTTTATAGATGCATCTTAGCATTATAATTCACATTGAATATATTCATCGGTAATAAATTTGTCTGTAAAATTTAACATCAATAATTCAAAATAGTTATTATTGCTACATGTTTTCATACATAAATTTTGTTAGGAAAATAGACATCAAAGTTCTCGTTTTACTTTTAACATGTTGTCTATAATCCGTTGGTCATTGTGGTTTTTAAAACTTGTCTATAGTTCCGTCGATAATAATGCAAAATGAATGTTTAGTGGGAGATGAAAGAGAGAGGTGGTGGGTGGTGGAGGAAGGTAGAAGGAGAGAAAAATGAAAAATAAAACAAAGACGTTACCAGTTAAATTATGAACAAACAAATTTTGACACATGATACTCTCAAATAACACTAACACCAATTTAATATAAAGCAGACGAAATTGACTATATTTAACAAATATTGTCACTCAATTGAGTAATAAAAGAAAACATAGAGACCAAAGTGAATCATAGACCTAAATATATGAATCAAATTATTAGTTAAGCAAAAACAAAAAAATACATAGAATATATAAAAGTTTTACACAATAACTCTTAAAAAGAAAATTATTTATTATCGAGGAAGAAATTCACTCATAGAAATTTCATTAAGAGTAGAACCATTTGTAGACTGACTAGAACTCGACTCTTGTAAAACTCCTGGTCTATCTAGCCTACCAAATGCAGGTTCTCGTGGACTTGGCAACTCAATCAAGTAACTGCTAATATATGAAATAATTTCTGTCATTGTTGGTCTAGTATTAGGATTTGGTTGGACACATAGTAAACCAATTTGAATACATCTATTCACTTCAATTTCGGAAAAATTTTCTTTCATACTTGGATCTAGTATATCAAGTGTGACATGATCATTCCATTGTCTCCAAACCTGTAACAATTTTTCAAATCAATATGAATAATAATTAGAAATGTAGCATATAAGAAATTAAATATAATATATAGAACCAAATTACAAGATATAATAATTCTACTTACATAACTTAAGAGATCATAAGTAATCCGATTGGAATCATACGAACTTGAATTCTTTTTTCCGGTAATAATCTCCAGCACCATAACACCAAAACTAAAAACATCTGACTTCTCAGAAAATCGTCCAAGAATTAAATATTCTGGAGACATATAACCACTACCAAAAGAAAAATGTTAGTTTAATAAAATCAAAATTTTGCAAAGAAGTAGAGAAACTAAAGTATAAAGTAATAATTGTTTTGAACTTACTATGTTCCAGCAACGTTGTGTGTACTCTTTTGATCTTGATTTATTTCTATAATTCTAGCCAAACCAAAATCTGAAATTTTTGGAATCATATTTTCATCTAATAAAATGTTACTAGGTTTAAGATCTCGATGTATAACTTTGAGTCTAGATTGTTCATGTAAGTAAAGAATTCCACGAGCAATGCCCACTATAATATTGTATCGTTCATACCAACCTAACAACTTTGATCTTTGAGAATCTGCAATTTTAATTGAAAAAGGTAAGTGTGAAATATGTTTTGGGAGTTTATAAATGGAGTTAAATAAAAATAAATTAAGGTATTCAAGTGTCATACCAAATAAAAAGGAATCAAGACTCTTGTTTGGGACATATTCATAAATTAGTATTTTATCTCGTTCTTCAAGACAAAAGCCAACGAATCCCACAAGATTTCTATGTTGAAGTTTAACTATCGATAAAACTTCATTCTTGAACTCATTTTCTCCTTGTCTAGATCTTATTGAAAGTCGTTTCACCGCTATTTGTCTTCCATCAAGAACACCCTAATAACAAAATCATTATTCATGTGAACAATTTGAGCATAATATTGTTAATATTGTAAGTATATGAACAATTTGACCATAATATTGTAAGCATATGATACAAGTTCTTACTTTGTAAACTTCTCCAAATCCACCTCTACCTATTTTATTTTCCTGTGAAAAGTTGTTGGTCGCGGCCTCAATTACAGATAACTTGAATTGGAAGGGCTCTAAAGCTACACTTTCATGACCAACTGGATCAAATATATATGAATTAATTAATTTAAATGACTAAATTTATTAAAACTTAAAAGACATACATTTTATATACTTTTCATAATACGTACATTGTTCTCTAAGAATTGTCTTAACATTTTTTCTTCTGTTTCTCTTCGTCAAATAGTAGTTTATCAAATAGTAGACTAAAGAGAGTAGTGTCAGTGAAATAATCGTCGGTACAATAACAAAAATCACGGTACGAGATTGGTCTTTTTTCCTTTCTGCAAAACAATCAATATAAATTATTAACAGAAAATAGTAATGAAGAATTAATCATGACAAGTCATAATATATCGATTAAGTGGTGTTTTTGAATCCTTTACATTGACCCAGTTTTGAGCTACTATTGAATTGAAAGCTTTTACATCTTAATTTTAATTTCTCTAGAAATTTGATGTGGTTTTGATCCTTGGGTAATTTTTCGTCATTAGGTTTTGTCTATTGGATTAAATGGGATTTTGTTCCGTCAATTTTCAATATTGTCGACCTTGACAAAATAACTAATTAAGGTACCAAAATAAAAAAGAATAGAAGGAGGTGAGCTTTGCAAAAGTAATGGTCAGAAAATGGTTGCTGTGACAGCTTTACCATGCGAGTCATGGGAACACTTAACAAATCAAATTAACATGTTTGACTCTGTTTGTAAACTGGACTCACACTTGAAGCAATCTGACAGATGATTTTCAATTTGAAGCTTGATTTTGATATGTTAATTACGCTGTGAACTATAGGTTGGTACGTAACTGTGGACTAACAGTAATGATTTACTTTAGATGAAAGCAATAAAAGACGGCAGAAAAACAAGTATGACCGAATGTACTTTACCATGAAGAGGAAATGGAGAAGTATGGTTAATCGAACTAGGCGGTTCAGCTGCGTCAGCATCAGCCATGTAAAATTGGAATAATTCAAACCTGATGTTGCAGCTTGGATATAGAACTCTTCCCCCAACGCTTCCCAAGTTTGACCACGGAATTCTTCCATTTAGATCTGCTAGACAGCGCTCACAGTCGCGACTGGACAAATCCTGCGTACACTGACCAAGAGTGTAAAGGGTCTGTACATCATTTAATGCTAATGATTTAGTTATATATTTCTCTGCAGTATCTCCTGCTTCATCTGCCAGACTAGCTAAAGCAGTTGATAATGAGTAAGTGAAGAAGTCTTGGCCAGGGATGGGGCTAGAGCTAGTGGTAACATTCAACACTTGAAACATTGGAATTTTTTCCACGCGGGAGAAAAAAGAGTTGTTAGAATAGCGCAGCATGCAGTGGCTGAACCAAATTATAGCCTCTTTAGAAGAATTGCAGCGTGAAGATATATAACTGGTTGCGTTTAGGACGCATTGTTGACAAAGTTGAGAGGGAAGGTCACCACGGCACATGAAGAAGCCGTCCACATTCTCGTCGACACTGTCCTTGTAGTATGAGTTAGTAGTTTTGGAAGACAAATAAGAGAAAAGGGTCTTGAGATCCTCCTTGAAAGCGCTGTCAGCAGTTGAATCAGCTGAGCAATTGTGGTGAAGATAAGTTGGATTTTTGGAATATTGCGAGTCTGCGTCTGAAAAATTTGATGCAGGAATAGGAACCGACAGCGAGGGAAGAAGGGAGCGATAAAAAGGGTACAATTCATACCTAACAAAACAACTGGGATATAAAACTCTCCCTCCTTGTCGCCCTCCGCAGCACCGCGGAAGTTCCCCTATGGCTGCATCCAGACAGCTTCTGCAATCATTGGGTAACAAGTCGGGAGTGCACTGCGCCAGACAATAAAGCCTCTGAAATCCAGACACGTTTGCTTGCTTTGTGGCAAACTTCTTGCCACTGATAGGAAGAAGCGAATGGGCTGCTTGATCTGCAGTCTTGTTCATGGTCCGAAATAATAAAAGCGTGAAGCTTTCCTCGTTAGAGATGTTGACAGTGCTTCTTAGGGCAAAGCTAGGTTTTGTGTCGAAGGTGGAGAAGAATGAGTAGTTGGAATAACGAAGCATGCAGTCATCGTACCAAATGAGAGCTTGTGAGGAGGAAGAGCAGTCTAGCGTTAACTGTTGGGCTGCTTTTTGGACGCATTGTCGACAAAGCTGAGAGGGAACGTCACCGCTGCACATGAACAAGCCAAAGACTGAGTCTGAGGGGTTTTCTCCGGGGACTGTGGTTTTGTTGAAGCCGTTGTCGGTGGTGGCGTTAGATAACTTCCATAGGAGCGTGTTAAGGTTGGATTTGAAGACAGTGCCAGAAATTGTGTCGCTGGAGCAACTTAGGCGTAGATAGTCAGTGAGGGTTCGTGATAATTTTGTTGCTGCTCTTGGTGATGCAGTCTCTGTTGGATCTTCTGTAGATATTGGTCGGTCGTTTATATAATTTGTGTCACTACTTGCCAAAGTGAGGAAGCTAAAGAAGAGATATAATAGATAGGAAGCCATGGCCATGGTGTGTTGGTGTCTCTGCTAATGTTAAGGACTTAAATAAACAACTATGGTGACTTGTGTGGATATAAAAATCCTTATAATTGACTAAAGTTATATAGTGTGCCTTACTTTCCGAAAGCAAGTGAATGATGAATGGATTGCTAACTTTGTGAAGAGGATTGTTGATCAAAAGTTTATTCAAAGTAAGTGTGTATAACGTGTATGATGACGTTTATGCAATGGAGCAGCACTTAACAATAATACACGGAGAAATGATTCAGACAAAAAAAAAAAAAAAAAAAACTATATATTAACACCAATTACACTTAAAAAAACTAAAGTAATAAATTTATACACACTATTTAAAAATGATAAATTTATTCGCTATAGATGTAAAAAAAAAAAGATAAAGGAAAAATAAATAAATCTTTAATAGATAAATAAAAATCTTTCAACATTTTTCTAATATTTATACTTTTCAGTAAAAAAGAAAAGCACATAATCAAAAGCATACTTACATGGCCACCAGAGTCAAAAGCTTCCTTAGCATACTTTTTCTCATCTAAAAACCGAGACGGTATGTCTTTCTCTGAACATGACAGCCAATATGATCAATACATTGATAAATTATAAAACATTGTAAAAGGGGCTTATGATGCTACTTGAGTTTAGAAGTACTTTTGTTTCCAAAGAAACAAATTTTTGTTTCTTTTTTTTAAACCTTGAAAGTCAGGATCATGAATTAGAATTTACAAATGCATGTTCCTAACTTTTTTCAAACATAGCCTAAACCCTTCATTTGTTACCACAGAATATAGCAGAGATAAAACAAAATCACTGACTAACACTTCCAATTTCGGAAACTACACATATCACACAAACAACCAGCAGATTCACAAAATTAACTTGTTTTGGCAGCAGGTATAAACCACAGGAGTGTGAGTTCCATCAAAGAGTAAGAAACACTCACCGACAAGCCATAACTACATAGGCTCAAAACAGAGATTCTGGTCCAGTGGTTGCCAGAGCGACAACGGCGGCATCTCCAACGATCTGAGAGGCTCTCGTCGCTTAACAACCTTCATTCCCAAATCCACCACGTTATCATCATCGTCCCGAGGCGAGAGCTCAACCACCACCGTCTCCCACAGCATCGGCAGCACCACCATTAGCTGCGATTGAAGCTTTAACACCACCTGGTCCTCGTCCGTTGATGCTGACCAATCCAATTCAATGCGAAACCTGAGCTCCTGATCCTGGGAGATGATTGAGGAAGTAGAAGCGGACGAAGACAACGAAGAAGAAGAGGAAGAGGAGGACCGAGAAAAGGATGAAGTACGAGCAATATTCTTCAGCGGATCATCGGTGCCATAGCTGAGAGTGAGGTGGAAGATCTCCGAAGGTCTCTTCCAGCCCAAACCCCAAGACATTGTCGATTTTGGATCGAGAATTGACGATTCAGTTACGTACTCCCATTGAATTGTTGAGAATGACCTAGGTGAGGCACGGAGGTCGCGGGCTGGCGCACTGCAGTTAGAACCCTAGGTGAGGCGCAACAAGGAGGTGCTCGCGGTGGCTACTGTAGAGGAGGAATGGTCATCGATTGACATATGGCGGCTCACGAGGGTTTAGCAGTGGAGGAGCAGGTGTCCTCTTGATGCCGACAAAGAAACCTTAAAGATGAAGCGCAACGACGAGAACAAGAGTGAATAACAGATCTCGAAGGAGAGTCAGCGTCGAATATCGCGACTGAAATTGAAAGATGGAAAATTAGAGTCAGAAATATTACGACATGTTTTTGAAAATCAGTCATAATACCCTCTTAAAAATTTACACCAACTCTTATTTATTATAACGGATGAATAGCGATTAATCATAAAAGATATTTATTATGATAGATATTTCCACATATGTTATAATAAGTTTTGCATTTATTTATTAATTTGCCACCGTATGTAGTATTATGAGTGATATCTATAATTCCATCATAATAGGTTTCTCTTTTATTACAAAAATGTCATCAGTTAATTTATTATAATGGATATTTTTTCTCCATCATAATAGTATCGTCATAAAAACCTATTTTTTTACGAGTGAAAGTTTAATAACATGAGTGGTTGAACAATAATAATTTTATAAAAGTCAACTTCTAAGCTAAAATATAGAGAAACACATATTAAACTCAGGTTTGAACATTTTGCACTAGATTTATAGTTTAACATATGTTATATCAACTTTTATTTAAGTGAATGTTTTGTTATAGAACTCATTACAAGAAAATATATTAATGTTGAAAAAAAAAATTGTTGATAAAGTAGAATTCATCAACAAATTTTATAGATCGATTTTAGCATTTTAATTAACAATAAATATATCCATTAATAATAAATTTTTCATAAAATACATCGGTAATTCAAAACTTTTATTACTGATAAATATTTTTGTTTGTAAATTTTGTTATTAAGATAGATACCAAAATTCTCATTTTATCTTTAACCATGTTTTCTGTAAATCCATCGATAATGGAGCTTTTTAAAATTTGTCTATAATTTCATCAGTAATAGTGCAAAATGAATGTAGTGCAAAATGAATGTTTAGTCAGAGGTGAGGTGAAAGAGATAGGTGATGGGGAGAAAGGTGGTAGGAGGTGGGGAAAGGTAGAGGAGGAGAAAAAATGAATAAAAAAACAAAAGAGTTACAAGTTAAAAGATGAACCAAATTTTAACACATGACACTTGAAAAGGATATTAACACTAATTTATTAGAAGGGAGAAAATTTACTATATCCAACAAATACTGTGACTCAATTGAGTAAAAAAAATAACCAAAGTGAATTGCAAATCTAAATATAAGAATCAAATTTCAAATTAAGTTAAACAAAAATACATACATTCAAGTATATATAAAAGTTTTATGCAATAACTCTTGAAAGGAAAATTATTTATCATCGAGGAAGAAATTCACTCATAGATATTTCATTAATAGAGAATGGAGTGGAAGCATTTTTAGATTGACTAGAACTCGATTCTTGTAAAACTCTGTCTATCCACTCTATCAAATGTAAATTCCTGTGGGCTCGGCAACTCAATTAAGTAACTACTGATATATGAAACAATTTCTGCCATTGTTGGTCTAGCATTGGGATTTGGTTGAACACTTAGTAAACCAATTTGAATGCATCTATCCACCTCATGAATTTCGGAAATATTTTCTTTAATACTTGGGTCTAGTATACCAAGTGTTGCGTGATCATTCCATTGCCTCCAAACCTGTAATAATTTTTCAAACTAAAAGTCAAGTGAGTACACAACTTTTAATTTAATCCATTTGAATAATAATTAGAACTGTAACATAAAAGAAATTGAAAATAATACATAAGAATCAAATTATATGATTTAATAATTCTACTTACATAACTTAAGAGGTCATAAGCAATTGTATTTGATTGATACGAACTTGCATTCTTTTGTCCAGTTATGATCTCTAAAACCATAACTCCAAAATTAAACACATCTGATTTTTCAGAAAATAGTCCATATAATAAATAAATATTCTGGAGACATGTAACCACTACAAAATAAAATGTTAGTTTAGTAAAAATAAAATTTGCAAAGAAGTAAATAAAATAAAGTATAAAGAAATAATTCTTCCAAACTTACTATGTTCCTGCAACATTGAGTGTACTCCCTTGATCTTGATTTATTTCAACAATTCTAGTCAAACCAAAATCTGAAATTTTTGGAATCATATTTTCATCTAATAAAATATTACTAGGTTTGAGATCTCGATGTATAACTTTGAATCTAGAATGTTCATGTAAATAAAGAATTCCACGAGCAAGGCCCACTATAATATTGTAACGATCATACCAACCTAACAACTTTGATCTTTGAGAATCTGAAAGTTTAATTGAAAAGGATAAGGGTGAAATATATCTTGGAGTGCATTAATAGAGTTAACTAAACATAAATTAATGTATTCAAGTGTCATACCAAATAGAAAGTAATCAAGACTCTTGTTTGGGACATATTCATAAATTAGTATCCTATCTTGTCCTTCAAGACAGAAGCCAATGAATCCCACAAGATTTCTGTGTTGAAGTTTAGCTATCGATAAAACTTCATTCTTGAACTCATTTTCTCCCTGTCTAGAGCTTATTGAAAGTCGTTTAACTGCTATTTGTCTTCCATCAAGAAAACCCTAATAGTAAAATCATTATTAGTGTGAAAGATCAGATCACAATATTATAAATGTGTAAGTATATATGATTTCTTACCTTGTAAACTTCTCCAAATCCACCTCTACCAATTTTATTCTCCTGTGAAAAGTTGTTGGTCGCGACCTCAATTACAGATAATTTGAATTGGAATGGCTCTAAAGCTACACTTTCATGACCAACTGGATCAAATATATATGAATTAATTAATTTAAATGACTAAATTTTGTAAAACTTAAAAGGCATAGATTTTATATATTTTTCTTAATACGTACATTGTTCTCTAAGAATTGTCTTAACATTTTTTCTTCTTTTTCTCTTCATCAAATAGTAGTTTATCAAATAGCATACTAAAGAGAGTAGTGTCAGCGAAATAATCGTCGGTACAATAACAAAAATATTGTACGAGATTGGCCTTTTCTCCTTTCTGCAAAACAATCAACGTAAATTATTAGCAGAAAATAGTGATGAAGAATTAATCATGACGAGTCATAATATATCGGTTATGTGGTTTTCACTCATTTTAGTCACATTTGATTTGAAACAAATAAATTTATATAAAACATGAAGATACCTTTTTATTTGAAGCTTTAAAATAATAAATTTAGTGAACATTTGTACTTTAAACACAACATTAAAATAAGCCTTCTAAATGAATTTACCTTGGTGTTATTTTGAATCCATTTCATTGACCCAGTTTTTAGGTTCTATTGAATTGAAAGCTTTTACAATAAATAAAAAAAGGTTATTAATGAAAGCGTTTTGTCTTTTTTTTTTCTCTAAAAAATGAAGCATCTTAATTTTAATTTCTCTAGAAATTTGATGTGATTTTGATCCTTTGTTAATATTTCATCATTAACTTTGTAAACTGACACTTGAAGCAATCTGATAGGTGATTTTCAATTTGAAGCTTAATTTTGATATTTTAATTACAGCGTGAACTAAGTTGGTAAGATGCCGCATTTTTGAAGACTAAAATAATGATTATTGAAGGGTAGTATACACCCAATAAATATTTACACTCTTTAGAAGCATTATTTTAACCTTTAATCTCTTTTTCTCCTTACAAATATAAAAATTAAATTTTTAATGATAAAAATACTCCTAAAATTAGGGTGTGAACCGGAGCAAGTGGGGTAAAACCACAATTTCTATTATTGAATTGGCAGGTGTAGACCAATACAGGAGCTAGCAGAACACATTACATGCTATATGTATGTCAGGGTATATCTGATGATATTGAACGTGTGAAAGTGATTAAAGAACTGAATAAACCAACCATGTTCGATTTCATAGACCATATATTTCAAAAATTATAATAATTTACAATTTTATGGAAAATAATGATTCACTTCAGCTAAAATGCAATAAAAGGCGGCAGAAAAACAAGAACTATTGAATGTACTTTACCTTGAAGAGGTGATGAAGTAGGCCCCAGAACTGGGTCACCACCAGCTCTGTAAAATTGGAATAATTCAAACCTGATATTGCAGCTTGGATATAGAATTCTTCCCCCAATGCTCCCCAAGTTTGACCATGGAATTCTTCCCTTTATGTCTGTGAGACAGCGCACACAGTCTTCACTGGACAAATCCTGCGTACACTGACCAAGAGTGTAAAGGGTCTGTTTATCATTAAATGGTCGTGATTCAGTCACATATTTCTCTGGACTATCTCCTGCTGCCGTTGCCAGTCTAGCTAAAGCAGTTGATAATGTGTTAGTGAAGTCGTCTTGGCCAGGGACGGGGCTGGAGGTAGCGGTAACATTCAACACTTGAAACATTGGACTTTTTTCCATGTTGGAGAAGAACTGGTTGTTGGAATAGCGTAGCATGCAGTGGCTGAACCAAATTATAGCCTCTTGAGAAGAATTGCAGCTCCAAGATAAATTATTGGTTGCGTTTAGGACGCATTGTTGACAGAGTTGAGAGGGAAGGTCGCCACGGCACATGAAGAGGCCATACACATTGTTGTCGACACTGACCTTGTAGTATGATTTGGTGGCATTGGAAGACAAGTAAGAGAGGAGGGTATCGAGATCCTCGTTGAAATCGCTGTCAGCAGTGGCATCAGCCGAGCAATTATGGTAAAGATAAGTTGGATTTTGGGAATCTTGTGGATCTGCGTCTGGAAAATTTGACGCAGGAACAGGAAGCGACCGTTGGGGATGCGAAGGTGACGCTGAGTGATCATCAATGTGGCGATAAAAAGGGTACAATTCATACCTAACAAAACAACTGGGATATAAAACTGTCCCTCCTTGTCTCCCTCCACAGCACCGTGGAAGTTCCCCTATTGCTGCATCCAGACAGCTTCTGCAATCATTGGATATCAAGTCTGGAGTGCACTGCGCCATAAAATAAAGATACTGAAATCCAGACACTTTCACCTTCTTTATGGCAAACTTCTTGGCATTGATATAGGATCATGAGATGGATAAGCTGCTTCTTCTGGAGTATTGTTTATTGTCCGAAACAATAAACGCATGAAGCTTTCCTCGTTAGAGATGTTAAGGATGCTGGTTACGGTAAAGTTAGGCCTTGTTTCGAGGGTAGAGACGGAGTAGTTGGAATAACGAAGCATGCAGTCATCGTACCAAATGAGAGCTTGTTGGGAGTCGGAGCAGTCTCGATCTAACTGTTGGGCTGCTTCGTTGACGCACTGTCGACAAAGCTGAGAGGGAACGTCAGCCCTACACATGAACAATCCATAGACTGAGTCTGAGGGGTTTTCTCCAGTGACTGTGGTTTTGTTGAAGCCGTTGTCAGTTGTAGCATTAGATAATCTCCGTAGTAGCGTGTTGAGGTTCAATTTGAAGTCACTGCCCGCAATTGTGTCATTGGAGCAATTTAGGTATACAGAGTCAACGAAGTCACTGCGTGTACCTGCGTGAGTAGTTCCAAAGGTGAGGAAGCCAAGGAAGAGAAATTCAAGCATGGTGTGTTAGTGTCTCTGCAAATGTTGAGGACTGGAATAAACAATTATTGTGACTTGTGTGGATATGATGCTGAGGAACTGTGCTACGAATACTTTTAATTGATTAATGTTATATAGTGCGCCTTACTTTTGGAAAGCAAGTGAATGATGAATGAAGTGGAAAAGATAAACGAATAATGAATGGATTGCTAATTTTGGCATCCGATAAAGAAGACCGGTCATCAAAAGTTGATTCAAATTAATGTGTAAGGTGTGTATGATGACGTTTAAGCCTAATCTAATGGATTGGAGGAGCCACACGTATATGCTTCCTTCAGATCACCAGACAATCATAGCACTACTTTTTCACTGTTCTTTACAATGTTTTTCCCTTGCTTTCATTTAGAGAAAGGAAATGATACTTTCACACCCATACTTTCAAAAAATCATCAATTCACCTTAACTTTAATAACATATCATATACTTTAGGATAAGTGTAAAATAGCATTCAATGTTTACATCATAAATAAAGAAGATTAAAAAGTTCTCCTAGTTAAAACAAAAGGTGATGAAAAAATTGTAATAGAAACGAATTTTTCAAAATCGATTATGGGAGAACTGTAGTAGAAAGGCTAAATATTTGGATAATAACAATGATTGTACAAGGGAATCATAATTTAAAGTATGATTTTCACAATTTCTATAACTTTGCACTCCTTTAGTTACTGTGCTTGCACTCATCAGATTTCGAGCCTGTCCTGGTTTGTTGTCGCCGGTCGTCACAGTCGTCACCGTTCCTTTCACTCTTTTCTTCTTCTAGCAACTTTCACTATACAGTCCTCGCTAAAATTCTTAGCCATTTTTTCTGCTTTGGGTGGCAATTGTTTATGCTCTATGTTACCATTCCCATTAGTCCTTCTTCCTTTCTTTATAGTATATGGTAAAAATCGAACGGTTCTAATGATGTTGGACTATAATTGGATCGGCATTCAAAATATTATTATTAGATCATTCTACTCACATTTCTAAATACTCAATAGTGATAATAATTCACTAAATATTCCCTTGTGAGCAAAAACTCCTCAACACACGCCTAAGTTGAGCGACGAAGTGTCTTTTGAGGATACCTCTCCCTTTGGTCGAACTAAAGGCAACCGAACGCTCCAAATTGAAGGAAGGCATGCGGCTCAGACGATAAAGGCGTTCATAAGCAAGGAAGACACATTAGAAAGGTTAGTCTCTCAGTCCTGCACAAATTTTACCGAAACATTTTGGCGTCCACCGTGGGACTGAAACCAGAAATAACCCAATAATGACCACGAGCAAAAAAGCACCAGAGAACTCATCAAAGATATGCAAGCACAAATGCGGACACACCTCCCGAGCAGCATCTCAGTGAAACCATAAGGAACCAAGACAAACGCTCGATATCGACATCACTACTTCGAATCAACACTAGAAACTTTCAGCAAAACGAAATCTACCACATGGATCATCATCTCTATCTGAAATCTGATCAACAAAATAAGTATTTTTAAAATATAAATATTTTATAAAAATCTATAATCTTTATAACGATAAACTACGATAAGATTTAAATATCGATATTTTAAATGTATACACTTTTAAAAACGGATACTAAACTGAAAATTCTCTCCTAACGTGAGGACCAATTAAGAATTTAAATATATATATATATATAAAGAAGTTCCCTTTCAACTTCGAAAAAGCAATATCTATGTATGACACGTAATCTGACTTAAGAATACGAGAGCATCCATGTGTACATATATTATAAGATATTAAAAACTTTATCTTATTCTTTAATGAATTCCGTAAAACGTGATATAGCAGTGGTTAATAACGAAATCGAATATAAAAGGAGCTTTTGGTAAATCCAAAACTAAAAAGGCTTAAATTTTATGTTATAATTTAGTTTTTGAATGACAAGTATATTATGGATTGTTTTTGGGTTTTGCATACTTGTTTTTTTTATATGTAGGTCTGTATCTGGTCTGTGGATATAACAAAAATATATTCATCTTTAAGAAAAATGCATACTTTAAGCAATGGTTGTGGCAACAATCGAGGTAAAAAGAAATCTGTGATCTCGGTTTAGACTCCGGTCGAGACTAAAATACTTAAATTAAATAAACTTTAATTAAAATTAGTATTTTTTTTTTTATTTAGGTCAAAAGCCTACTGCTTACCCACGGGCAAAAGATTTCGATAATTATCGAAGGGCAAAAGTTTTCGGTAATTACCGAAGGCCAAAAGCCTTTGGTAATTACCGAGAGCTTATAGTTTTCAGTAATTATCGAGGGTCAGAAACTTTCGGTAATTACAGAGAGCCAGAAGCCTTCGGTAAAACCTTCGGTTTGATCTAGTGAAAAATGTGTCATATTTGTATTTCTTATCCAACTACACATACTTGCATAAAATATTCACAACACACACAGACCTGCATAACAATTTCAAACCACAAACAAACTTGCATATTATTGTTCATCCCAAAATCTTTCGTTCATTGATGAAAAGTCATGAAACAATATCATCCATTATGTTCTAACATATCATAATGTAGCAATATCATCCATTTCTAAACAAAGATAATGTAGCAAAATCATAATGTACTAACATCCAAATGTTCTAACAACTATGATCAATAACAAAATAAAACTAAAAATCTACATAGTCTTCAGAATGATCTTCATCATCCTGCTCCTCTATAGATTGTTGGACTGTTGTGGGCTAGACTGTTGTGGGCTGGATTTATGAGGGTTGGACTGATGAGGGTTGGACTAATGAGGGCTGGACTGATGAAGGCTGGACTGATGAGGGAGGGACAATGAACTGATATTGTGCAGTTTGAGGCAACACACTCATGACTAGGGCCTTAAAGTTAGTAAATTATGTTCTCAAATCAGTTATCTCCTGGTCACGTTGCTCCAATGCCTGCATGAGGCGGACAACACCCTCGTCAGCAGTAGTGGTAGAAGAAGAAGGTTGGTGCTTTAGAGTACCTCCTCTTGATGCGGTATAATTTGCAGCAAGTTGTCCTGCACCATACACGCATCCCTTCTTCTTCCCACCAGCGATGTCGACCCAACACTGTGTCCTACGGATATCGTCTTTTGCATTACTTGTACCATCCGGTGTAGGAGTTGACCCATGTTCAGATCTAGCCTATGAAAGTCTCATAGAAAATTCTTCCTGTTCAAACATTAAAAGCAATGTTAGGAATGATATAATAACATAATGAAAGATTACTAATAGTAGCAATGTTATTTTCTTACATGAGTCTTTCGAGATCTTTAATCAACGAATTCATTAGTGTCCTTCCGAACATGGGTCTGTGCAAAGACCTCATCAACATGAACTGTCCGTCCAAGAGCTTGTGCCTGTAACATAATTTAGAGTTAGAAGTGTATATGAAATAGAAAATACATAATTTATATTTGAAAAAAACAGAAAAGTAAAGAAAGTTTACCATACGAATGGCATGCTCATGGACTGTTATCGACCCGCTGATATGCAGGGCGCCACCCTTATCAAACGCTCTATTCCTCTAGACTGTAGCACACTTGATTCGAAACTCTGCTGAATTCAAATGAGCAAGCAAAGAGTTTCAAATTTGCTCGCCCAACCAGTAAGGGTGCTCCCCTGTAATACGGGCATCCCTAAACATCTCTGAGAGCCGATGAGATGCTTTCATATGCAAATTTCTATGTATTTGTGTTTCATGTTCAGGTTACAGCTGCACCTTCATCTGTACATTGATAAACAAAACAAACATTGATTAATGAACATAGTAAAATAAGAATGACAATTACTTTAAAGTTGTTTACCTTAAAACGCTCCCAGAATGGCTTTCTGTCGTCTTTAAGTATTGCTCCCCAAGTAGGCCATGGAGTTAAATATTGTTGCTTAATTGATCGTGTGATGGCCTGGGAAGCAACCCTAGATGGAATAAACCTGCATATAAAGAAATCAAAGTCATTTCAAATAAGACATTCTTTAAACATAAAAATGGTTAAAAAAGGGATTAAAGTCTTACCATTTGCCATATGGCTCAATCCATGGTCGATCATGGAGGGGTAGATCAACACCTTCACCATCACCAGCTGAACCTGCATTTGCAGATGGTGTGGCAGTCTCAGAAGGTGGTCTAGAAGATGAGGAAGGTATAGAAGTAGGGTTGGAGGGAGGAGTGGGGGTAATAATCACAGGGGGAGGAAGAGAGTCTGTTGTAGGGGTAGGAGGAGGGTGTACTGCAGAGGTAGGAGGAGGGTGTATTGTAGCGGTAGGAGGCGGGTAACTGAAAGAGTACGGGGAGGGTGTACTGTAGGGGTAGGAAGAGGCCCCACAGATGATGGGCTGGGGGCAGCAGTGGTAGGTAGTGGATGATGTACTGCAGGGGTAGGAAGAGGCCCCACAGATGATGGACTGGGGGCAGCAGTGGTAGGTAGTGTAGCAGGCACCTTAAGTACATACTTTGGGGCCAATCATTGCCTCTTTTTAGGCCTTGCTACCCCCTTTCCTTTATCAGGACGGTCTGAACCTTCTGCTGTCATTGCTGCATTAAAATGGTTACAAATAAAGTGAAACAATACAAAAGAATAAGGAAGGATCACTACAAATTAAAGTGAATGTAAAATAATTGCATACAACTTTTTAGATGGTATTTTACATAACTCTATTGAAATAATAGTTCAATTTTCTACAATTAATAGATGTCCAACATTCAATCATCGTTGTCATGATCTTCATCTTCTTCTTCATCATCATCATCATGATCATCTTCTTCGTCACGATCATCAGGATCATCTTCTTCGTCACGATCATCTTCTTCGTCACGATCTTCTTCTTCGTCACGATCATCTTCTTCGTCACGATCTTCTTCTTCGTCACGATCTTCTTCTTCTTCTTCTTCTTCTTCTTCTTCTTCTTCTTCTTCTTCTTCTTCTTCTTCTTCTTCTTCTTCTTCTTCTTCTTCTTCTTCTTCT
>NC_028357.1:15691773-15713450 GCF_000741045.1 Vigna radiata var. radiata
CTTCTTCTTCTTCTTCTTCTTCTTCTTCTTCTTCTTCTTCTTCTTCTTCTTCTTCTTCTTCTTCTTCTTCTTCTTCTTCTTCTTCTTCTTCTTATAATGCGGTTATACATCTTCCTCAACCTCATTTGAGTCAATGCGACCTCTAGGTTTGGTTTGTATTGCTACAGCCCAACCACGCTTGTCAATATTGCGGAATGGTGGATATGGCATATAATAAACCTGTCTGACATTACTTGGTAGAATGAAAGGATCAAACGGTCTATATCTATTTCTCAAGTGGAGTTCGACAATGTTAAATCTAGGATCCACTCTAGTACCAGCTTTAGAAGGATCAAACCATTCATAATAAAAAAGAACTACTCTGTTTGGAGAAGTAGTGTTGTTGTACTCTAGCTCATATATTTTTTGAACGATGCCGTAGAAATCATCATAAGAACCCTCTGTAAGGCCCTTGATGTACACACCACAATTTGTTGTTTTCTTTCCTTTAGACCATTCATGTGTATGGATTTGTAACCATTGATGAAGTAAGTGTGTCATTCTTTCACACATCTCATTGGCCAATTAGACAGATGTCTTAACTCTTGAACCATGGGAGTTAATGCCTAATTAAAAACCTACAAAGATACCAAATAAATTTTAAATAAAGAGTCAAATTAAGCTTGCTCAAAACATAGGAAAAAGTATGGACTTGATTTCTGAACCATTGGGGAAACTCTGAGTGTATTCTAGAAGAAGCATTTCCTTCCGTGACTTGCTCAACCATAAGAAATGAGCTGGTACAAATAAAATGAATTAGTGTATAACAATTTAACCATTGCAAAGGTAAGAGTTGGATGATGACATACTCAAGGTATGACTTAATTTCACTGCAATTGATCAAGACATGGACATGAGCAGAGTTGAATTCAGCATCAGTTAACCAATGAGTGAATTCTTTACCCGCGTGACGGCCTGATTGTCGAAAAACTGATAATGAACCTTGACGAGGTTCAGCTTGCCATTGTATTTCGTTTCTGACATTAGTGGGGGACAACATGAAGTTTTTGAAATAATGTGAACAAAAATACGTTAGTGGGGGACAATATGAAGTTTCTGCACAAATTAAGCCTTCTACTCTAGCTTTATTTTTAATTGAACGTTTCGATTCTCTCATAAACCTTTCAAAGGGATACATCCACCTATATTGCACAGGTCCCCCAAGCCAAGCTTCATATGCAAGATGGATTGGAAGATGCTTCATTGAATCAAAGAATGCAGGAGGGAATATTCTTTCTAATTTGCAGAGAATAATTGAGATATTTTCTTCCATCTTTCTTAGGCAATTTTCCTTTAGTTTCATGCAGCACAAATTTTTAAAGAAGTTATTGATTTCAATCAGTGGATGTAACACGTGTTGTGGCAAACAACTAAACGCAAGAGGGATGAAAGTCTCCATGAATACATGACAATCATGACTCTTCAACCCTTAAATAGTACCGTTCTGAACATTGGCACATATGGACAAGTTAGAAGAATATTCATCTGGCATTCTAAGCTCTTTGATCCATCCACACACTATTCTTGCCTCATTTTTTGACACGGTGTAGTTTGCTTTTGGTTTGAACAATCGACCGTTAGCTTGCACCTTCAACTCTAAGTCTTTTCGTGCACAATATAGAGGTAAATCTTTTATTGCTTTGTCATTATCTTTTACCTTACCAATAACATTAATAATTGTGTTCAAGATGTTGTCAAAGAAATTTTTTTCTATGTGCATGACATCCAGGTTATGGTCTTAGTAAGTTATCTTTCCAATAGGGAAGATCCCAAAATATGCTTCTTTTAGTCCAATTATGCCATTCTCCAAACCCATTTATCCTATTTTGTCCAGATTCAGTGACTTTTGGATAGTCTTTCACTCTTCTCCAAATGTGTGATCCGGTAAACTTCGGCGAGGGCATATCCGTTTCAACTTCCCCTTTGCGAAATGCCTTTTTGTTTCTTCTAAAGGGGTGATCAATGGGCAAGAACCGTCAATGACAGTCAAACCAATTACTTTTCCGACCATAACTCAATTGGAATGACTTNGTATGTTCCATGCAATGTGGACAAGCTAATCGACCATGCGTGCTCCAACCAGATAACATGCCATACGCTAGAAAGTCATTAATAGTCCACATCAAAGCTGCCCTCATAAGGAAATTTTGCTTCCTTGAAACATCATACGTCCAAACACCATTCCATAGCTTCTTGAAATCATCAATCAAAGGCTCCAAATAAACATCAATCGCTGATTTTGGATTAGATGGACCTGGTATTATACATGTTAAAAACATATAAGGCTTTGTCATACACATCTCAGGTGGTAGATTATATGGGGTAACTATCACGGGCCAGCATAAACATGGTGATGCAGATGCCTGAATGTACGGCGTAAATCCATCAGAGCATAGACTAAGTCTCACGTTAAGCGGTTCACTAGCAAAGTACGGATGTTTACGATTGAAGTCCTTCCAAGCTTCACCGTCAGAAGGATGACACAAAACTCCTTCAGTTTTGTTACCATCATGCCATGTCATGTGTTCTGATGTTTCCATTGAAGTAAACATTCTTTGTAATCTTGGATTATAGGCAACTAAAACATTGACTTTAAGGGAATTGGTATTTTTTGCCTCTGTCCTGCATGCATTGCATGATATCGAAGAGAGCCACAAAACTTGCATTCAACCAACAATGCATCATTTTTGCCATTGTCATTGTCATAGAATAGCATACATCCATTAACACAACAATCAATCTTCTTGGCTTTCAATCCCAACTTTGAAACACATCTTTTGGCTTCATAACAATTCTTCGGAATAGAATTTTTTGGTGGTGCCAAATCTAAAATCAATTTTGTATAGTGATCCACTGCTTGATTGGGAACGTTCCAATTAGATTTACCAGCCAAGAATCTAATGGACACTGACAATTTTGACTCAGATGAACCTTCAAATACAGGTAGATTTGCCTCTGTCAGTAATTGTTTGCTTTTGAATAGTACCTAATTGTTTGCTTTTGAATAATACCTAATTGTTTGCTTTTGAATAGTTTCCTAGGTTCATTTCAATACTTTAGACATGTTACGATCTTCACATTAGTTAAAACTCGTCTAAATTGGGTCTAGTTGCAATTCTTCACCTTTTAAGCACACTTTTTGGCTTCTAAATACTCAAACTTTGAGTTTGAGGTAATTCCTTGCTTTTGACAACTTTCCTAGCTTCATTCCACTAGTTTAGACATGTTAAGATGTTCACATTACTTAAAATAAGTGTACTTTAGGTCTGGTTGCAAATTCTCACCTTTTAAGTACACTTTTTTAGGTTTCAACTAGTTAAATTTAGAGATTTAGGTACTTCATCTATTTTCACATGTTTCTTAGCTTCCTTTAACAACTTTAAACTTGTTAGGAAGTGTAGAATACAGACTTAGGTTACTTTAGGTCAATTCCCATTTTCTCACCTATTTAGTACACTTTTTAGGTTAAAGTAGCCAAAGTTTGAGATTTACCTACTTGATCTAATTTGACATCTTTCTAAGCTTTATTTAAGTTCTTTAAACTTGTTAGGATAGGAACATTATACATTCTTAGATTTCTTTAGGTCAATTTCGAAATTGTCACCTATTTAGTACACTTTTTAGGTTTTAAGTAATGTAATTTTAGGTCCTTAATAGTCAAATCTTGTATTTATTTGTATTTTCGAATTGTGCCCTCATTTTTATCTTTCTTTTATGTATTAAAACTTGTGTAGATAGTTTTTTTACTGTTTTGGTTAATACTTTAATACACTATGCATTATGACCACTTTTACCCTATTCTAGTTTCTAGTTTTAGCTTCTAAGGTGTCTTTTTTGAGTTGTAGGTTGTTTTTGTAGTGTGAGTTTCTAATTAGCTAGGTTTTACCGTTCTAAACTTGTTAGGACAGTTTCTTAGAAGTTTCTTAGGCTAGTTTAGTGCAGTTTGCAAATTTAAACCCTTCTAGTGCTTTTTTAGTTGTCATTTTGAGGTTTTAGTAGTGATTTACTCAAACAAGTTTAACTATCATAATTAACCACTTCAACAACTTTGTTTGATGAATTGAAACATGTCCAAAGTGAAATTTAACTCAATTTTAAACTTGGTGCAGTTTTTCATGGTTTACTCTTACTAGTTTTAGTGTTCTAATTTTTAGGTCCATAGGCAGATTTTGTTTTCTTAGTGATTTGTAGTAGTTAGTTAAGTTTTTATTAGTATTTTACTACTTTAGACTTGTTAGGATGTTGACATACCTTAGAAAGAGTCTACATTAGGTGAATTAACTATTTCTTACGTTATAAGTTCACTTTTTAGGTACTAACAACTCAAACTTTGAGTTTTAGGTTATTCTTTTCTTTTCACTACTTTCCTACCTTGATTTCACTACTTTAGACTTGTTAGGATGTTTACATATCTTATAAAGAGTTTACATTAGGTGAATTGACAATTTTTTACCTTATAAGTACACTTTTTAGGTACTAACAACTCAAACTATAAGTTTTAGGTGATTCTTTACTTTTCAGTACTTTTCTACCTTGATTTCAAAACTAAGCACTTTAGCAACTTTGTTTTATCAATTGAAACATGTTAAAACTCAAATTTAACTCAAAATCACATTTCTACTTCCCAAAATTGACTTAAAATTGGTGGTTTTGGAAGTGATTTTGTGCCTAAACCATTATGACACTTTGTTAATCATTTCAACACTTTTAATTCATCAAAATAGACTTTTTTGAACTTTAATTAGGCACAAAATAGAACTCCAACTCATATTCACTTTGCAAGTTCCAAAAATGGCACAAATTTTACATAAAATGGGTTATTAGGTTTCAATTTTCGTGCTGATGTGATTCTATGCTATTTGACAGTTTAAACAAGTCCTTAATCTTGTTTTAAACTATGTTTTAAACTTATTAGAACATTCAAATAATCAAATTGAGTTTTAAGAAATTAAATCAAGTATCTGTTTTATGTTGTTCTCGATTAATTCAATCAAAAGCAATATCTTATTTTGTTTCAATCGATTAAACTTAATACCAATTCATTAAATTGTCCTTGTTGAAAACCTAGAATAGGAGACAAATAATTTAATGATTAACCTTTGAAAAAAAATGGTATAAAACAGAGAAATAATATATTAAATCAGAAAAGTAATTGGTAATATTTGAAATAATCTTATTTCCCTTTTAAGACATGACTTCATTTTAAGATAATTTTTTTCAAGGACACTCAGGACAAAACTAGATAGATAAAATTTTATGTTTTCAGAATAAACAAGTTAGAAATCATTGTGGAGTCTTTTCATCTTAAGATAAATAAGTCATCATCACCAACTCATGTAGCCAAGTCTTGTGAGTTACAAATTCAAAAAATCAGCAGATATTGTCCTTAAATTTTTGTTATCTTTGAAGCTTTTGTAATTTTCAACGTAGGGTGTCTCAAGGTTCTTGTAGCAAGCTTTTACAAAGAGGGTTACGAACTCATCTCGTAGATCTCAAGAGATTTGGGTGTTATTGTTTCTTTTTGTAAACATTGAAAATTAGTGTGATCTCAATCTTGTTTTGGAAGTAACTCTCACTGGTAAAGAATTAACTAGCCTCTCATCTTAGAATTACTACAACCAATTGAATTGCAAATTCATTCATTGCGTAATTACATATTAGATAGGAGAGCTGATGAAGGCTGCTAGATCTTAATAGACAATGTTTCTTTTTGTAAGAAAACGTTTACAAGAATTTGCAAAAAGGGTTAAAATCTTGTTTCAAATCTAGCTACACAGTAGGAGGCAGCATAATAGTGATCATATTAGGTCAAGGAGGATGGTATAACTCTAACACCAAGTTGAAATTACAGAATGTTCGTTTGATATAAAAGAAGACACAAAAAAGAACATATCTAATTGATATTCTTATGATATGATATGTTAGTGGTCCCTTTTGCGTTATCTTATCCAACAACCAGAAAATTGAATTTTTTTTAAGAAAATTTGGCAGAATTCTATCAAAATTTTCATGATCTTTTAAAGTTTTGTAGCATTAATTTATTAGGGTGGGGGGAAATCAACAATTCCTAATTATTTTACTAGCCTAAGTCAAGTGTTCGAGTAGCACAAGCCCTGCCAAGAATATACTAATATAACAAAACTCAGTAACACAATAATAATCTTAATATTGTACTATCTATCTATCTATCTATCTATCTATCTATATACCATCTACACAATCAAGTACAATATTCTTAAAGTTTTGATCTAGAAAAAGAAGCCAAACCATATATGGATAAATTACGAACTTCTGCAAATGCAATACTTGAGAGAACTAGTTAATCAATAATTGATGCTTAAATGCAAAAAGGTATTGCTGGAGCAAAACAAGTGAGAGACAGGTCCTGAGAAACTAAATGGACAACTAAATGGAGGGTTGATCAAAAGCAAGAAATCCAGTTAGGGGATTCAACATGGTATATGAGCACCAAAATTAAGCAAGGCAAACAGAAGAGGACAAACTTTACCTACCTGGAAATGATGAACTCTTGGACACTTGAGTGCAGCCCTTCAACAATGAGACTTTTGCAACCAACTTTAACCCATTGTGTTCGAAGCTTCAAAAAGTTTTGTGCCTCAGCCCTTGATCGAAAGCCTAAAATCGGGTACAATAACGGACAATTTTAATTAGCAAAACGCAAGAATTGCAAAACATTAATCATCAAACACTTTGTTACCAAGAACAAGGGCTCAACAAATTCATCTTCAATAAAAAACCTACTTACCTCCACGGGAAGGGAAGAAACACAAACCAAGACCTCAACCAAGATGCTGGAAGCAACCTCGTTCACGCGCACGAACCACACTCCACAAAGATCCCTCAAAGAACAATCCTTAAACCCTCCAACAACACCTACGTCAAAGCAAGTGGAAGCCAATGCAACAACAATAGCCACGTCTTAACAGTTTGAACCTACCTCCTCACGCAGCGACAACCCTTCGTCACGAACCCCTTCGATTGGCATCGTCGCGATAGTCCAAACCATCCTCATGTCGCGATACCACCGTCCTCACGGCACCACACCACCGGCGTCACGAAACCCTTTCCACAAAATAACCACCGTTGAACGGGAGAGGGTCTTTAGGGTCGACAGGTGCGAGCTATTTGGGGGAGAAAGCTTTCGCGAAAAAGGATTTTGGTAGAATGTCTGGAGACGAAAATCTAAATTGTTATTTCATTAAGTCTGGCCAATACCGACGGGCACGTTCCTTCGGTAAAGTCATTGTGCCAATACCGACGGTCTAAAGCCCTCGGTAATATACACTTAAAATGACCGTCGAAAAAGCCTTCGGTAAATCCGAATTACCGAAGGCCTCAAGGCCCTCGGTAAAAACCCTTCGGTAATTAACAGTTTTCTTGTAGTCCAGAGAAGCCTCATCCCCCTCTGCTCACATCCAATTGGATGATCATCGCAAAGAGAAAAGTGTACAACACATACAACACACAAGAGTAAGGGTAAGCTAGGTTTCAAAAGCATACAAGTTATCATATAACACAACATAGAAGCCATATCCATACAAGTAATAAAGTAAAACATCTTATCATGTTATGACTCTCTAGAATCGTCCGAACTTAGAATGAATATCGATCTGGGGCGGATTGTGCACTTGTGGTGGCCTCTACTGCTTAGCTAGCCTCTCGCTAAGCTAAAAATACAAAATACAAATTCACTCATAATTCGCTTAGCTAACTCCTCTCGCTAAGCGAATATCCCCTGACAGCAACACTTTTTTTTTTTCAATCGTTGAGTGAATGGATTCGCTCAACGAATTTGCATAATCTGCAGAATTCAATTTTTACAGATTTGCAGAACTCACTCACCCTAAACTCGTTCTAGGTGTTTTGTTGGACTTCTAACATCCCTAATTCGATATACATGTTTAATTAAACTTGCCTAAGTTATTACAAACATTCCTCACATCGATTTCTAATAGTTATGCATCATTTTAGGTTCTAATACTTCAATTTTGTCAACTTAGAGGATCAAATTCAAATTTACCACTTAACAACTATTTTTAACCATTTTAGCTCTTCTAATAAGTCATAAATAACTTACCTAAACTATTTCAATTGCCTAAAGCAGTTTCCAGTCCCAAATGCCCAATTTGACTACCTCACTTCCTCTCAACTAACCTAAAACACCATAACCAACTTAATTTGTGGTCTAGCAACCTACCCAACATCATTCACAGTATGCAAGTATTCAATTTAACATCATACAATCTGTTCATACCAGTTCCTCATCAAAGTTTTGTAGTCTCATATGTCACTCATTAATCAACACAAATTCTAACATACAATTTCATCAATTTCAGTTCTAACAGTAACATATCCTAAGACACAATCTACACATACATTATTTTACGATATTGCAGCAGTACCCAACTCAACCACACGAAAATATCCACAAACCGAAAAGAAACCTAAGCTTCCCTTACCTCTGAATGAAGTAATTCAGCTCACAAGAACCCTAACTCCTAGCTTGCTTTACAATGTAATTCCACATAATCCTATAAACCACCAATTGGTGATAGGGATTAAATTTTAAAACAAAATTTTGAACTGAGAGTTGAAGAAAAGGACTACCAGTAACATGCAACGAAGAAAATTGCATGATCCAAGTTAGAGAAAACATGGGAAAAAGGGGAAACGACTTACCTATTCCGACTTATGAATTTGATCGGTCTAAATTGTAGCTCTTAGTTCCAGGATTGTTAAGGAGTTCCTTGATCAACACTTGAACAGTTCAATCTAGAGAGATTCTAGAGAGAAGATAAGGAACTTGAAGAACAAGTTCTAGAGAGAAGGAGTACAACAATTAATGAATCAGTATATTTTGAAGTTATCTATTCAAGCTGCTGATAGGTTTTAACTATAAAACTTGCTTCTATTAACTTAATAGCCTTATCATCATTTTAATATTATTTTCAAGTTATTATTGATAACAGTCTAAAAACGTTATTTTTATACTTAAATTTAATAACAAATCACACCCTTTATGGCTTATAATGAGCTTAGAATTATGCAAAACACTTAGTTTAGTCACAAGAGAGTCAAAAGTGGTTTTTAGAGGTATTATGCTTGTTTTTACATTCTTTTGACAGGATTTGATGAGAATTGAAGGATGGAAGTGAAGAAGGGAGGACTTAAACTCAAGAAAGGATGAGAAAAGAAACAAAAGAAGAGTAAGGTCCACTGCTCAGCGCCAATTCCAGCGTTGAGCGCCAGCTTCGTGGAGGAAGTCACTGTTTCTCGCCTGAGCGGTGACGCTGAGCGTCCTGCGATTCTGAGACCCAGCGCTGAGCGCCAGGTTGAACCATTGAGCGTCCTGCGATTATGGGGGTTACCGCTGAGCGCTTAAATGATGGGCCTAGGCCAAAATTCTGTTACTTTTCCGCGTTATAAATAGACCCAGTGCGACCTTTAGGGTAATTTTTTGGCAGAGGAAGACTTCAGAGCACCTTCTACACTCCTTGGAGGCGGTTTCTTGGATGCTAAGGCTCCAATTTATCAATTTTAGGGTTTACTATTTCATCTTTTCCATTAATTTCATCTAGTTTCACTATGTCTATGGTGAACTAAACCCTTTGTTGTTGGGGAACAATGTAAATCCTTTTGAAACTCTCTTGTATCAAATTTCTTATTATATTCATATGCTTTTATTATCAATTGTTTGGGTTTTCTTTTCTGATGTTAATGCTTACATCATTTAACTCATTCGGTGTCATGATATTTGATTTTGTCGATACGGGAACGTATGGGGAAATCTAGAACTGATAAGAATTCTCTTGATTATGAAATACTGCCTAGGAATAGGAGTAGGACGATCAATTGCTTTAAGCTTCTATACTTAATGCGTTGGTGATTACTAGGGAGACTAGGAATGGTAAACTAGTAATTAGTAATAGGCTTTCTTCGCCGAGGAATCGGGTTTTGAGTAATCTAGAAAGTTGCATGGCATTGATAATAAAGCGAATTTAATAAGAATAGTAGATATAAGAGGGTGGATAAGGATGAAATTGTAAACCCCAACAACTCCATTCATTCATATCTTTTATTTGCCAATTGATTCAGTTTGCATTTGAATGTTTAGATTAAGTTTTGCATTAACACTACAAAATTATTCTTCTTTTAAGTCTTATGCAATCAATTTACATGAAAGATAAGGCCTGAGAGTCCCTTGGGAAACGATCTGGACTTACTGTCTATTATTACTTGATACGATCTGATACACTTGTCAGGGACTTAATAATTAGACACACAATATTTATTATTATTATTCTTTTATTTGATTAATATATGTATGTTTAGAGTGGTTTAGTTTAATCTATTATATATTTTATTCAATGGATGTTAAAGTTGACTTGACTAGTGTTTCTTCTCCTCATAAACCGATATTTGATAAAGATAATATTATTGGATCTTTTTGTGTTAAGACAAATCATCTAAATAAACTTTGTTTTAAAGTTTAACTTTATGACTAAACAAAATAAATGATGGATAGTATGATGTTGTTAAACGGTGTGTTTAAAAGATGACTAAATAGTATGATAACGTCTAATGTCATCTAAAATATAAATGAAAAACGTTAAATGTTATTACTATCCTTTATTAGAAGCTTTAAACATTTGTTTTCTTCAAAGTTCAATTTAACACTTAATGGAAAGTGTCATTTTCTTATAGAAGTACTTCGACTTTTCTTTATATATATATATAAGTATTTAATTTTATAATTCTCTTTTTTCATTTATACACATTTTACTCTCCTTTTTAATTGCTTGGATTGTCACGAAATTTATTCACATTTCTTAAATACTTTTTGTTTTATTACAATCTTTGAGTAATTATGTTTGAGTAATGTATGTGAATTAAATATTTTTTATTTCTTACATTTAAATATTTCTACTTATCTTTAATATTTTTAATTATTTTTTATTTATTTATGTTTAATTCCAATTTTAAGAGTTCAATAGAATCAAACCTTCATTTACTAGTAATATAGAAAATTTATTTTCTTATTTTTATTTTTGTTTAGTTTGAAGAACATTTTTTTTATCTAAAATAATTTTTATTATCTTTCAAATTTTCAACTAGTTTGATATTTGAAAAGTTTTCTTTAAATATTTAAAGTATTTTTCATCTTATATATAATATCTTTAATTATACATTTGTTTTCTTTTATGTAATTTCATTTAATAATGTATGAAATTGTTTTTAAGACAAGAATTTGATATTTTTACCTCTTTTTAATGTTTTTTGTTGTTGCTTATTTTATCATGTAGAATACTCTTTTAATAATTTTTATATAATTTTTTATTTATTTTCTAATTCATTAATATAAGTGTGATTTTGTCACTCTCATTATATAAAGACATTTCACTTACCCTAATATAATGATTTAATGTCTTTGTGATAATTTTGTTTATCAATTTTCAACATATATTGAAGTTCAAAAGTTGAAATATATATATGCTAAATTTATATTACTATTAGTTTAATCTTTGTTTTTGTGATCTCGTTAATGTATTATAATTTTTATTAGTGTATAAAAAAAAAAGTATTTCAATAGAATCTAAAAAAGGAAAGTAAAGAGACCTTTAAAATATTTTTAAATTTGAATATTTGTTTTATTTATATAACTTTTAAAAATATTTTTAAATTTTATCAACTTTGTTTCATCTAATTTAAAAATGTTTTGGTTTATATGAAATTTTATTTCATGCACTAATTTAAAATGTGTCCAGTTATAATTGTTTCTTTCTAAATATTTGATATTGAAATAAGAAATTATCTTTTAGATGTTTAATATTTGATAATATTAATTTTTATTGTTGTAATTTTTAATGATTTTATAAAAACTAATTAATTGATATTCAAATAGTAAGAAAATATATTAAAATATATCGTTTATCCAGTGAAAATGGAGAGGGTAAAATTTTTATAATTATTAAGTTTGCCAATGCAATGAAATGAATTTTTTTTTCTTAAAAAGTTGATATGAAACAACAAGACTCGTCCGTTCTCAATGCTATTTAAGTCACTATTATAAAAGGGTTCGCAAGAATTATATATTCGTTGACAATTTTTGTATTTTCTAAAGTAAAAAAAAAATGTTATAGTCCTAAAGTTAAAACATTATATTTTTATATTTCTAATATGCATTGTCCAGTTCTTATAGATATTTTTAATTTTTAATGTGGTCAATAACTCTTCATTTACAATTATAAATATATATATATATATATATATATATATATATATATATATATATATATATATATATATATATATATATATATATATATATATATTGGTTTGCTAAGTAAGAAAACTCGATGAATTGAGCGAAAATAAAAAAATTCAATAATTTGGAAGAATAATTCAATAATTTCTAAAGTAACTATTTTAATTCAGTGGATAAAGTTGACAAATTGTTTATTGAAAAAAAAAAATCTATAAAGAATCTAAATACTAAAAAAAAGTAGTTATAAAAAAAATAGAAAAAATGAAAAAAGAAGAAAAGAAAAGATAACGTTTTTATAATTGGTATATTTTAGCAAAGTGTACCATATGTTAAGTTACAAAAAAGTTCCTATTAAAAAAAAACCCAACTCTAAGTCCAATATTTTAATAATTTTAAAATTTAATTTAAAATAAAAAAAATAAAAGATAGTTATTTCTTATTAGTCCACATGACAACTTTTATTATATATTTTTTAAAATGTAGTTGTTTTTTAAAATAAAAAATAAAATAAAAGGTAGTTATTTTTTAAAATAAAAAATAAAATAAAAGACGAGGACCAATAACTACCATTTACTTTTTTATTTTAAATTAAATTTTAAAACTATTAAAATACCTTTGGATTTAAAGTTGGAATTTTTTAATAGGAACTATTTTTATAACCTAAAACTTGATATACTTTGACAAAATGTACCAACTAAAAAACTCTTTACATAAATTAACAAACTCATATATATATATATATATATATATATATATATATATATATATATATATTATGTTACTTGATCCTAACAATTAAGTATGGTTCATGAGGTATTATAGGTATTATAGTACAATGAAAAGATTTCTTCTGTTGCACTAATATATTATTTTTCAACTGAATAAATTTTAAAAAAAAAGAACAACTAATAATAGATTCAAGGAAAAAGTAAATACCATAGGATAAATTTAACGAGGTTATGTAAAGATCAAATTTATACTAAAATATTACATAATGTTCATAATGGTGATAAAGAGAAAAATGATTGCTAATTTACAATAAAAATAAAGAATCTAATTATTTCTTAACACCTACGAATTATGATTTCTAACTTTGAGTTCATTTTTTATGGAATGGACAAAATCACATGAAAATATTGTCTTTGGAACAAATAAGTATACATTGTCAATGAAACTTCAAATAAATATATATTAATAAGTGATAATATAGTGATTATATATACATTTATTATGTAAAATTCACGTAATAATTTTCCAACATCCATGAATGAATCGCTAAACGTATTTAACAAAAGCATCAAATATATTGAATAATTAAAGTGTTCTTATATCTATCAGATCAAATATATTGTAAGTTTTAAACATATATCATACTATTTAAAGGCTTCTAGATTTCTAAAATGAACTAAATAACTTAATTAAACTTATCTCATATTATATCCAAATTTAATTAAGTTTGACCATACGTAATTGAATTATAATCTGGATTAATAAATATATTTTTGTACAAAAAAGTAATAAATTTTTTATAAAGGAAACAATGAAAGAAATTAAAAAAGATATTATATGAAAAGGAGGTAGAGGAGACGGGGTTAAAGGGGGAAGGGGTGGTACCTCGTGGCGTTGGAATAAAAGTAAAATTTCTTAAATAAAACTTTAGATTTAAATGTTAAAGATGAAAAAACATTATGAAAATGAGAGATTTATTTAAAGTCTGTCCAATTCTTCTGGTGACTAATAAAATTAATAAATATATTTATACTATATAGTAAAAAGATAATACGACATGTTTCTGAAATAGCATCTGTGGCATGTGATACAACCTGAGGAAGTGTAGCCATGCAAAGGAACAGGTGAATCCATAATGATAGTGATGAACATTTTGATTAGGCAAGTTGATGATAATAATCTGTGTGATGTTAGCTAAAACCTATTTAAGGCAGAGAGAAAGGGTTTTAGAAATGAAAGCGACAAGAGAATCTATAAATGATCCATGAGTAAACTTTCGTCTACAATAATGAGAAATTGACAACAAATATTAAAAGACCCATATGTCCGATTGTAGCAGAATCAAACAAAACATAGCAGATTTTACGTATCATGATTTTGCCAACCATGACACACATAATTAAATTTAAACTTTGGACTGAGACAATTATTATGGGACCAACCTGCTGATACAACATTCATGTCCACCAGAAAGATTGTTATTTCTTCTATTATACCTGGCATTGTGGGTTTTATGGACCCCAATATCACATTGCATATCTTCACTCCTAATTACGCAGGCCCAACCCATCTACTCATCTCTCCATTCTTTCATTTCCATCTATACCAATTATCATTTAATTCATATATAAACTTCTATTAAAAAAAATTTCTCTCAAACCATTTATTGAAAGACACAACTCATTACTACCTTGTTTTTAAATGTCACATCAACTAAAAATAAAGGAGATTGATGTTTTAATAACTCTTTTTTAACAATTTTTTGACAACAGGACATGTATCACTATTTTATTGGTGTGTTTAAATTTATTCTAAAAAAATATTTGAAACAGACCAATCACAAACTGTCACGTATGCGTTGTCAAAAAGTTGTCAGAAAAGAGTTGTTAAAAAGACTTTTTCCAAACATAAAATGTATTATATATAAATAGTACAAAACTTATTTTATCAATTAGTTTTATACAAGGGGATGAAGAGAGAAAAGAATTAATTATAAGATTGAATGGTGGTTGCATAAGTGATAGAGGTTGAAGGGGTGTGATAATTAAGAATAATAGATATATGATGAGTGTTGAATTGGGTGACGTGAGAAGGTGGTAATTATAGGAATCTTGACTATCTTTAACAAGAGTTATTAGCTTGGTGAGAATGGATAGAGAGAAAAAGACAGAATCTAATGTAGGGCTAGAAGAGAAGAGAAACAGGGTTGAGTGTAAGTTGTGTTGAATGTTTATAAGTGGCAATGGTTTCGTGCTTTTAACAGTGACTGACTGAGTTGAAAGATGATATGGTAAAAGAGAGAAGTAAATATTGCATGTGATGATGCCAAAAAGAGAGAAGGAGTTAGGAAAAAGGTTAAAATTAAAGAAAGGAAAGGTACAAGATGGTCCAGCACAAATGACCAAATATTCGAATTCCACATGGGCAAGGTTTGGTAATATAGCATAGTAAACGGTTTATGGCAGAAAAGCCTTTCCATTGGAGACAACTAGACAAATACAGAAACCCCCTCTGACCCCACTACACTTTCCTATCTTCTTTCTCATACAACACTTCAAAACATATCCAATTCACATCCCCATTTTTTCCTTATTCTTCACATACCTACACTCATATTACCCTTTTTTTTTTTACCTCTTTTTCCTTCTCAACATTTTCCTATTCCATCTCTTTCACATTCATTACTCTCATCCAACCAACACTATTTTATGTTACTTCTTCATTTCAATTTCATTCCACTCACCGTTAATCTTCATCACTAAACTGCTTAATCTTTTTCTTCGCTTTTGCTTTTACCCTTTTCCAAAACCAAACAAACGTAATCAGTCAATCATTTACAGTAATAAGTGAATACCTTTATTAACCAACCTTCATGTAATCAATTAAAATAACTTAGTGAGAGATAACAAAAAGGGTAGCGCAACAAAAACCGTTACAATTAACGGGAAGGTAATTGCAGATTAAACCCTAAAAGAGGAAAACAAACAACATCAAAACACTCTAATATAGAAATACACATAGCAGCTGTAGTGTTTAGAGGAATGAGAGAAGTAAAACGGAAATTGCTGAGTATATGTATATATTTATATATATACATCAATCAGTGCTGGTCATTTTAAGCCGTCTGATTGGAGAGTCAATCACTGAGGGTGAAGATGATGAGGAAATTGACGGTGGTGATGATGATGAGACGTCAGAAGTGTCTAAGAGCTTCCTTTTGAGAATCCCTTCCCTGTCTTGGCCTTCAACCTTAGCCTCCTTTGTTGTCATGTAATCCTTCAAACGCTTAACGTCAGATAACTTCACAGGCTTAACTATGAAATCCTCTGCACCCTCCTCCAAACATCTGCATAATTTCCCAAAATTTAAAATCTTTTTAACCACTTTTTCTTTAACCAATTCAACTCCCAGAAAAACTGAACTCTCCAACACAATGGTACCTGTCTATGCGTGGCAAAACGTTTTCAGAGGACATAATCACCACAGGAGTTTCCTTGAAAGTGGACGATTCCTGTTGCATGTTAAACCTTTAGAAAACCATTTTTTGTGCTTTTGTAGTATGATTTTATTATTATTAATGTGGAAAATTGAAGGAACATTGTTTGAATTCTCTAACCTTGATTTTCTTCAGTAACTCATAACCCGTCATTCCAGGCATGCAGTAGTCTGTGATAATTAGATCCACCTTTAAACCCTGCTAAGGAAAATGGCACAACCCAGATTAGAACATTATGGTTTCGTTTTTATGTCAGTTTTACATTTTTATGTAAAATGGAACTGAATTAAACGATCCCCATGATACATACAGCAAAACCATTAGTTTCAGAGGGAATTTTCTGCTCGTCCAATAGTCCAAGCAATTGCAGTGCTCTCAGCCCACTATCAACAGCAGTAACTGCAATTTAACAAAGAAAATCTTCAGTTCACAACGAACACTGATAAAGCGAAGATTGTTATCAAGCAAATCAACAAAAACTTCTCTTTTTGACTTAATTATTTGAGAGAATTAACCTTTGCAAGCTAAGACTTTGAGCAAGCGTTCGATGACTTTGCGATCAACGAGGCTGTCATCAACTGCTAAAACATGAACCTCTTCGGATTTGTTGGGTGAGAGGGCAAAACCCTCAATGTTTTCTGACATCCTCGGCCATGAAACGATAGTGTTGGAGTCCATCTCTTGCTTCGACCAGAGGGAAAGCAAAGAGTGAGAGAAAGAGACAAAGACAGAGACGAAGGAATCCTCAACGTGACGCGGGTGCTTGCTTAGATCTTAAATACAGCTTAGTCTAATATAATAATGTAACATGAGATGTTCTTCTGTCAATCTATCCATTATCATATCATGTCACGTCACCATTTTCTTTCACTTTTTTCTGTACCCATTTGTGGAAATCTTCACAAGGGAAATAAAAAATTTTCATACTTGTTAAAGAATCATAAAAAGATCTAGATCAACAGTTGAAAAAGCAAAAAGGTAATTTTTTTTACTAAAAATGTTTAATGCTTAGTTATAAATCATACGTATAAGCTATATGTTCATTGATATTTTAAAAATAAATTTATTTTATTGGTTTTTTATGGTTACTTTTAAAATTATACATTCCAAAGCTCAAAATACTTTCTGAATTGAAACATATTACATCATATTAATTTGCGCAGTTGAAAATATTAAAATTTGATTGGAAAGTATGACATATCTTTACACTAGTATAATTTATTATTAAGTAATTACGCATGTTATAATTGTTGAATTTTGTATTACGTCAATAGTTGTTTACAGAAGTTTATTCAAATTAGACAATGTTGTTTAATAAAAATTATAATCGGGGTATATAATTTGAAGTTATTATACGAGTAACATTGTTTTTAACATTATTCATACACAACTCAAATTTATATTACACATTGATTCATAATAGGAAGAATATTCATTAAAAAATATTTATTGATGTCTTTTGAAAGTTCTATATTAAATTTATCATATCAGATATGTACACATGACCAAAAACAAGTTTCACATATCTAGAATCTTTATCTTTATCTTGATCAGTTAGAATAAGTTTAAATTATATTTGTACTCAAACATCAACATGTGTTCTGATCATATTATAAAATTTATTCACTTTTCGTCATTATTCACTTCTCATCACTTAATATATTAATCTGCATATTATAATCATTACTAAAGTAGAAGATCTTCCTAACATAAGTGGATACGCTTAATACCTCACATTACTACAAATATTCATATACCATCTCGACCTTAACTCTTATTATCTCCAAAATATACTTGAATCATATAATCCAACATGAAACTAAATATGAATAAATTTTAATTGAATATTTATCATGTTATAATAATATTCAAATATAAAAAGATGATGAAATATACAATTTAGTGATATAAATAAATAAATATATATATATATATATAAACAATTTTATTATTTAGAAATATTTTAGTTAAAATTTAGAAAATATTGTATTCGTTCAGTTATCATTTTGTTGGTTTGGCAACTTAAACACATTTATAAATTCATTATTAGTCACTTAGCGTAAGATATGCTCGTCCAATAATCTTTAGTCTATCCAATGATCAAAACTATTGAACTTTCATCTAAATGAATTTCACCTAAAAAAATAAATAGTCAACAATGATTAAACCTAAACAAGATCTTGATTTTCAAATAAATGATTTTCGCTTAACAAGCCAAATACCAACCATTATATTATTTATATAAACATTCTTATTTATTTATATAAATAACTTACTTAAAACATTACGCTTTAAATAAGAAAAAAAAATATTAAGTTAAACATTAATATTGAGTTTGCTTAGAATTTATAAACCTAGTTAAATACCTGTTTTAATCATTTTAGCTTTAGAATAAGTTTTGTAATATTTTTTAACACGTGTAAAAGTCATAAAATTAAGATTAACCACTCATTCAAGTTATCATGCATTGTGAATACTCTTAAACAATGTTACTTGATATAAGCAACGACGCATATGTGGAATATCAAGTCATTACACAATGCTAACAAGTAATGTTTTTAAGCAAGTACATTGAATATGATTTAAGACAAACATTATATATATATATATATATATATATATATATATATATATATATATATATATATATTGGTCGAAAATAATTAATTGTATAGATTAATTTTTAAGTTATAATTAGCTTAAAAATTTATCTACTGAAAATTCATTTTTAAAAGTAATGTAATTATGAATGAAAGATTTTGTATTCCGTGTATGAGCTAATATCTGTCTATAATAT
Organism: Vigna radiata var. radiata; assembly: GCF_000741045.1. Lineage (NCBI taxonomy): Eukaryota > Viridiplantae > Streptophyta > Magnoliopsida > Fabales > Fabaceae > Vigna > Vigna radiata. The sequence goes on from NC_028357.1 coordinate 15,711,121, forward strand.
AAAGTCCCTTTGACAAAAGCAAATCTATCAGGAAATCACAAAATCTTTAGTGTCCCTTTTTCTTCTTCTTATTTTTATAATGTTAGAAGAAGGAGCTCAGATTCTGAAATCCACTTCGGAGTAAGATCTCTCTTTATCACAAAACCTTTCTTTTAATACTAAATATATTATTATCATTGTGATTGTTATTGGGAACGCCATACATCGCGTGTCAAAGAGGAGATTTCGGTCAATCCTCCGACTGTGGAGAGATATGACGTGTCACGCAGTGATTGGTTGGATAGGTTGACCCGAAGTCAATGCTTTTCAAAACTGCGCCGTCAAATCCCAAGCTCCCTCAACTGGAACCAACGTAACAACCGCTTTTACCGGCGACAGTTTCGCTTCTTTTCATTTTTTTCTTTTTCTTTTTTTTTTCTTCCTTTTGAAGACCATTGCGTATATAATAATTCGTGAAAAACCTACGAGAGTTTATATATATATATATATATATATATATATATATAATAGCCTGTATAATTATTTATTTAGATTGCCTGACTATAGTCAAATAACTTACTAGTTGAAAATATTTTAAATAGCTTTTTTTCCTGAAAATATAAAACTTTTTCCAATGTAAAAGTTCTCCAAAGTAATTTTACTACAAAGTTCGATGTGTAATTTATTCTTATAAATAATAACCATAACTTATTTTTTTAGGTGATTAAAGTGTGTAATTCAAATTAATAACTTAATTATTTTCTTAAAATTAATTAAAATTTATATTTATTTAAGGTTTAATTAATTTTTAAATTTTTGATAATATAAAAACATTTAATTGAATTTTTATGATCTATTAAATATTTATTGTATGGTATAAAGGATCTGATTCGAACGATAAGGTAATGTCGATAGCAACTATGTTATGTAGGTCGAACGAATTACATTCATGACCATTAAGGGACAACACCTTGTAGATTTCGCAGCTGAACTAATACTTGAGCAAGATGTTCTCCCTCAACTATGGTGCCTTAACGTGGATGGTTCTTCGGATAAAAGAGGTGGAGGAGCATACATTGTTTTAGAAGGTTGGAATGGTGTTATAATTGAGCAAGCCCTAATCTTCAAATTCCAAACTAGCAATAGTCAGGCTGAGTACGAAGCGTTAATTGTCGACTTGATGTTGGCAAAAGAATTAGAGGTCACCAATTTGGAACGTCGAACGAATTTCCAGTTGGTGGTCGGACATATGAATGAAACGTTTTAGGTTAAAGACAATCAATTATTGTGATATTTCCATAAGACAAGTGAGTTGTTCAAAGGATTTCCAAAGGCTAGTATTGTGCACATTCCAAGAGAAGAAAATTCTAAGCAGACATCTTATCAAAGTTAGCCTAAGCAGAAGGCATTGCTCCAAATTCCATCAGGGAACGGACAGGAAGGAGAAGTGGTCTTACTCTTTTTACTATTACCACCCTTTTCAGTGCGTCGTCTGCTTTTCCTTTTCTTGGCAGGAGGATCATCGATAACAATAGTGTTTGGTAATATTATAAACATCTCATGAAACATATAGGTATATGCAAAAAAAAAGTCGTTGGGATAGTCACCCTTCCCGTGAAAGACTCTTTCATTTTCTTTATGTAACATCCCATAATATGTGTATAATTCATACCAAATGGAATGCAACATATTATAATAATAGAAAGCAGTTAGGAGTAGAAGATAACTGTATAGGTATAAATTACAGTCATCCAAAATAGAGGGGAAATTAAAACGACAAGTAACTCAAGTACAAAGGTCCAAGGTTTTGCAAAATATGATAAGCTAAAAAGAAATAAAACAACATGATTGCCTAAGCACTAGGTGCTGGATCTTCCTTAGTCTCCCACGCCTGCTCCAAGGGTACTGCATCACCTACTGCTCACATCCAAAGGATTGGATGATCATCGCAAGGGAGGAAGCAAACACACACAACATACAAGTGCAAGGGTGAGCTAGTTTTCAAACAAACATCATCATCAAAGTAAAATGATCTACTTTACCAAAAGCATAGATTTACATACAAGCATACAAGTTATCATGTTCATGAGCATATATTTCATAACTTAACCAAAACCAATCGTCTCAACATGCAAAGACTCCTAGACACGTCCGGACATAGAATGAATGTAGAGCTGGGGCGGGTTGTGCACTTGTGATGGCCCTACTGCTTTGCAAAGCCATTGCCGAGGGGTTCCACCTGACCATACACAAGGCTAGTCCGTTACCGCAGTATAGGCCTACAGTGAAAGCGCCTACCCTAGGACCTCCCACTACTCCCACCACACGCGTCGATCTTCTCTAAGTGAGAA
>NC_028357.1:15714044-15724143 GCF_000741045.1 Vigna radiata var. radiata
AACGGTTTAAGAAGGAAACCTCCTTCTCTAACCAAAACTCACCAGACCGAACAGTTGAGAAGGAAACTTCCTTCTCTAACGAAGATTCACCAGACCGAACGGTTTGAGAAGGAAACCTCCTTCTCTAACCAAAACACACCAGACCGAACGATTGAGAAGGAAACTTCCTTCTCTTAACGAAGATTCACCAGACCGAACGGTTTGAGAAGGAAACCTCCTTCTCTAACCCAGACTCAGACCGGACGGTCAAGAGAAAGGAATACCTTCTCTGACCGAAAGCACACCTGCCAGACCGAACGGTCAAGAGAAGAAAGGACCTTCTCACTCTAACCTGTAGTGCCAAACCGAACGGTCAAGAGAAGGGGGACCCTTCTCTGACCAGGGTTCCATGACCGAACGGTTTGAGAAGGAAACCTCCTTCTCTCACCAAGGCTCCAAGACCGAACGGTGAAGAGAAGGGGAATCCTTCTCTGACCGAGGAGACCAGACCGAACGATCAAGAGAAGGGGGAACCTTCTCTGACCAAGACCTCCAAACCGGACGGTCAAGGGGAGGAGTCATCCTTCCTTGACTAGGCCTACAAAACCGAACGGTCAGGAGAAGGGAGAACCTTCTCTGACCAAGGCCATCCAAACCGGACGGCCAACTCTGCAGAATTATGCAGAGTTCTGCAGAATTATGCAAAACTCGACAGAACCAGCTAAGACCATTTTCAACCAATTTTGCCAACTTCTAACACTCCTAATCTTTGTTTTAGACATAATTAAACTTACCTAAGTGATTCTAAACATTTCTAACACATTTCTAAAGTGATTTAAGCTTCATTTCAACTCTAAAACACTCATTTGCCCAACTGAGGGACCCAAAACCCAATCTTACCATTTTACACCCATTTTGGCTAATTTAGTGACTCAAACAAGTCACAATACACTCANTGAAACTGNCTCAACANTCCACAAACACAACAAACCCCATATACTCAAAATCACTACCTCACTTCCCTTAAAATGGCCAAAAAGTGACTCTAAAGCACTAGGTTTCCTTCCAAACACTACCACAATAGATTTCAATCATCATCACAGTCCCAATCATACATAATTCAACATACCAAGGGGTTCCAAACAGTCCAAAATCATCAATCATCAATTCTACATAACATACCCATTTCCATACATGAATTTCAAACCAATTCAACCAATTTCATGCTTCCAACAACATACAACTTTAAAATTTATCATACATTCACAACATACTATAAAAATAGAAAGAAAGCTAGCTCCCCTTACCTCTAGTGCGTCCGGCCAACTCAAGGAAGAATCCTAGACCACGTACTTTGAACCCAAAGTGTGAGAATCACCTAAAATCATCAATTGATGATGGAGAACGAATTTTAGCATTAAGTTGAAGTTAGATTGTGGAAGGAAACGAAATGGGTTGCATGAAATAAGAATCTCATGCTTGAAACCCTAGGGCAAAGAAGGAAAGAGGGCTTTCTTACCGGTTGGATGAAACGGAAAATCGATCGGTAGAAACGTAGCTCTTGGAGTCCTGAATGCTTAGGTAGCTTCAATTTGAGAAACTAACGGTTAGAATCTGAGTTATGGTAGTTGGAAGGTAGAGGAATGAAGGGTAGAAGAAGAAGGAGAGGTGTGTTTGTCTGCACGGTGGAGGAATAGGTTGAAACTTAGAATGAAGTGCTTTTATAAAAGTTTTATTTTTAGAACTCTACCCAATACTTGGCTGCCACGTGTACACACCTTTGGCTTTAATTTTACAAGACCTTACACTTTACATGCTGATAATTTAATCGCTGACTAAATTCTAGGGTTTTTACTATACAGTTATTTTCTACCCAATCCCCTAATTCTATTATATTGGAAAAGAAACTGCTAAACTCACTCACATCGCAAGATGTCCATTTGTATGCGCTAATACTAAGAAGGGTTTGCAATACATCTTCTTCCTCTTCAGGACCTTCAACCAGAACATTACCATAGAGGAAAGCGGCTTCACCGCTTAACAAGGTTTCTTTTGTTTTCTTTGTGTTACTGGGTTGGCTAGTAGAAGATGGTGGCTCTAATGGTGCAAAGGGTGATATGCTATTGACATTGCCCCGCCCCTCTTCTCCCAAAGATTTAGTAGAGGAAGGAAAGTTTACGATAGAAGCCATGGTTACTTGTAATTTGTGCAAACCAAGTGCTTTGTGGAGATAACTGCTGGAAAAATGGAGCGACGTAGTGGGTCTGTCATATTTATTCAAGGTAATTTCTAGAATAGGAATAAATACAAGTCATAGGATGAACAACAACCTAATGGCCGTGATTGCAAGACGCTGCAACTTCTCCAAGAGTGGGAAATGAAAATAACCATTTAAGAGTGTAAGATCTTAATCCAACTGCGCACACTTTTTCATCTTTTTTACAGGAGCGGTTACAAAACTGAGCCTCAAGTCGGGTCCAATACTTAAGCCTATTATAAGTCCTATAGTTAACTATGGCTAACTTGGACTTGGGTGGCATGTGCATGGTATAGAGGATCTGATCCGAATGGTAATGTAGTACCGATAACAACTATGTTATGTAGGCCGAACGGGTTACATGCATGACTTTTCGGTCTATTCTTTATGTTAATATTCAAGCAGGAGAAATGGGCCTGTGAGTGATTGGACCGTAATTGGTTCAGTGCGGATACTATTGTTATTGGGCCAATACTAGCAATAGTTTTATTGGGCCAGTGGGCTGGACAAGGAAGCAATTAACAATTCTATAATAACATATTGGTTAAGGATAATAATAACAAATTAGTTAAAGATAATAATAATATATTGGTTAAAGAAAATAATAACAAATTGATCGGTTGTTAACATTTTAATACCTATAATGTTATCGGGCTTACAATAATTTAAGATCTACAAAACACCTATAAATGAGAGGTAAGTTGAAGTGGAAGGTAAATTTAATTGAGCTTTGATACTTAATTGTAAATTAAGTTCATTGATAAAAGTCTAACTTACGCGGACTTGAAAAACTTAAAACAGAAGATTCAAATGTCTAAAGACCAGTAAAAAGGTGTCTCTCCTATTAATTATATAAAGAAACATTTAGTAAAATAATATTTTTTAATTAAACTTTTACCATTTAATTTTTTTTATCTAACTACTATTTTATTTCGAGATCTTATTTAGTTATCACAAATTTTTATAATTTTAACTCATTCTTTTATTTTTAAAAGAAATAATAAAAACATAATAATGGGTAAGCGATTTGTGAGGAGAACTCCAAGCAGAATATCCGTGTCTTTTTGCACGTTTTGCCACGTGTACTGTCCTTTTTCTTTATTATTAGAGTCATGGTTTATTTTGAAATAATTATAAATATAATTTGTCATTTTAAGATTAAAAGTTAAAATACTAATTTTCTATTATAAAAAATTAAAACATTAATATTTTCTTTTTGTATGAGACGCTGTCCTATTTATTTGTTTTAAGACGATTAAGATTATTTTGATATTAGCTTTTTCGCAATTACATTGTCCCTATTCTTTTACTTTTGAACAAATCAAATAGAATGGTGAGAAAATACTATTTAAAATGTTTAATGTGCTAATCTACCGTAATATCTTGTATATCAAACTTTTAATTTAGACTATTTCAGAGCAAAGTCGCTGGTTTTGCAAAACAAAAATTAGATGTCAACATTTGAAATTAAGAAACTAAATTTTTCTCATTATAAAATTACGAAGAGACTATCCTATATAATGAATGAAAAATTTATTTCAAAATTTATAATAAAAAGATTTGTTTGAGTATTAAAAGATAATGACGTGAGCGCTTGTATTTTTATAAACAAATGCAAAAAAATTTATGTTTTTTTTTATAGGAAAACTATTATGTTGATAAATTATTTAATTTATCTTTTATTTAAAGAAAAACGATATAAATGGTTTAATGTTTTATTTTTATGTATTAATTTATATTTTTTCATAAAAGATTTTATGGTTCATTATTTATTTTTTATTTTTATACTTTTCATGTATGATAAATGATTGACTACGAGTTTTTGGTTTTAGCATAACTAAGATATCAAAGTTTATAATGATGCTTAACATGAGTTTAAAAAAATAATATGATTTTGATGATTAAAAATGAATAGAAGAGTTATAATTTATAGTTTTAGGTGTACCAGTTTGAGTGACTTTAATACAATTTTTATTCTAAGTAATTCATTCACTAAACATTGACAAGAATCATAATTAGTTTTATTTTGATCAAGAGTACGAAGCTCTAAACTGAAGAACAAAAGAAAGGATAAAGAACAAAAAAAATCTGGCTTAAATTAAAACTGCTTTAAGCAATTAAAAAATCCAAAAGTTTGGTTCTACTTTTCTATTTATAAGTATTTCAGTTACAAAACAAATATAAATATAATAAAATATAAACATAAGTTATCTTTTATTAAAATATTGCTAGTAAATTACAGAATATTTTAATTAAATAAAAAATTTATGATTTGAACTGATCTTCTATTAAGTCAGCTTTTAGACACATTACTTTTCTACTATTATTATTCATTGATTTTTCCTTCACACTAATCCCAAGATTTTAATACTTATATGTAATCGACCCATGTCGATTTTAATTATTATTTTAGGTTAGTTTTGACCTTTATTTACAGGGTCAAACCAAACTCTTCTTAAACACCCTTTAACATAAACCTCATCCTACCATACCAAAGTCCTTAACCTTGAGCCTCGTTCAAATGATCGAAGGATTAAGATTTTAAGCTTTTCCATTCAAAACATTTCAATTTTTCAAATCTCTCTTAATCGAGGTTCCTCGAACCAGACCCATTTCAAACCTAATAATTGATTCAATTAATTTCAATATGAGAACAATAATATAATTTTCTATTTAATTTCACTTAGCTCATCGAAATTGCTTTGTTTTAAATGGTATGTTTGATTGAGTTGTATGATTTAAAATTATTAGAAATGTTTACATTGGTGAATTGAACAAATTATTGATATGAAATATGGTAATTTCATTGAATTGATATATGAATTATTTAGGTACGTTATATAATGAATAAGTTTGTAATTTGTAATTGTATTTACCCCGACCTAACAAATATGCTAAGTAATATGACCTAATAAGATCCATTCAACATTATTGACCTAAATTAGTTAAATAATATCTTATGATATATTTGTTGGTTTAATAATCATATATTAACAAAATATATGACTAAATCGATAGTTCAGTTGCTTTAAGATATTTTTTAATACTATATATTAGTATAATATAATCAACAAGTAAGGCAATACATTTTTACTATATTTCTTGTTTATAAACAACAATTTATTAATATTATCTTGATATTGTCTATTTTTATCACATAAATCATAGGATTTCAGAACTTCTATAAATACACATAGTATTTCACCATAAAATTGAGACAATCCTCTCATATTTATAATTTTACTCATAAACATTATAACTCTTTTCAGTCCCGTCATAAGGATCATTCGTTAGGAGTTATCAAAGTCATACATATCGTACAACTTGTCAAAGGACTCAACTTAAATCTTTGATAAAAACAATAGTATTAAATACATTAACTCAATATTATGAAAGATAGCTTAATTTATTGATGATTTAAATTACATATATCAAGAAATTAAATTATAAGAAGTTAAAAAGATAATTATTGTATTATATATTGTTACTTAAATTCAGTTATACAATTATTTGTGCAATAAACTAAGTCTGACTTTTGACCTAAGATTCACTTGTAGAAAAAAAAAGTTGAAAAAGACTTAAGTATTATTATTTAGGAGACATATTTAATATATTTTGTTTGAAATATATTTATATATTATCTTGTGCATTTATTAAAGTTGAAGCTTGCTATAAACTAGCAATACTTTTACAATAGAGAATATAGGTAATACTATGAAATAGATAATACTGAGTTTATTTAATGCATTTAAATTATGACTAACTCGTGTATATATTTATATACCGATCATTAATAGCTAACTTTTTTTTTTTATTTCAATATATTTTTGTAGTGCAACTTTACCTTATATGATAATATAGTTTTATTCTGAGACGTTTTGAGATTTTTTTTTGGTAGTATTAAGAGTTGGTGAAATATCTCTCAAAATCTGATGTTATCCACTTGATTTATTTCTATTTTAGTTATTCCAACAGGAAAATTAGCTGTATGTGACTATGTGCTAAGATGTCATTGGGATTTAGCATTTGTAATATATATTTTGGCAAGATTTGGCATGTTGAATGTGGGATTGTAACCCCAATTGGTAATTTTTTAAGCCCAAAGTTTATCGGGGAAATTTCTTTTTATCCCTTTTTGAATATTGAAGTAGGAGATTGGTGGAAACACTAAACACTACAAGCTCCAATAAGTATTATATTTTTCTGTGTTTGTCACTTATTTGTTTAATTTTATCATACCATAGATCTAATTCCAACTCCTACTATATAATACAAGAATTAGTGATATATACTGTCGGAGAGCATCGAGTAGAATCCAAAAAGTTAAGGTATCGCAAATTCCAACTTTACTAATTAATTAATAAAATAAACAACTTGTATTTCAATAAAGATTGCACAATCCTGTCCCACCAGCTATATTTTTTTTATTAATTATTGACCAATTAAATTAATTATTTTATCTAAAAGTGATTATCTATATATTTGACATAACTAATCACCCTTGACACTAAAATGCAAGCATTTCTACTATATATGAAAACATTTATAAGTAGTAAAATATATTTTTTATGTTTAATCTTTAATTTTTATTTGACAAAGTTGTTATATATATCTGATGCCATCCAGCTGGTGAAAGCAATATGAGTAGATATGGCTGTGAATGAGACTTGCAAATTCATGCCAAGGTGTCATCTTTAACTCTAAAATTTATTGCTAGATTCTGTACATATTGGAGCTTCATCTTGTAATGTTCAATTGTTGAATTTATTTTGGATATTTAACACTCTTTTTGTGGTCTAGCAGTGCTTAATGTAATTTAACAATTTGCAATGTTGATTGTTTCAACACTAAATTTGATCTAAATTCTTATTTTTTTTTAATGGGTATTATGATATCGTATATTTTTAAATATATATCTTCCCCATTTTATTTTCTGCTTTTCAAATAAAATCATCACTTATACAAAACATACCTCTCATTCGGACAACAGCACAGAGTTGAAAGCAAATATTTAAACATTATCTAAAAATATCTAATAAAATAAATAAATTTTGGTATATTTTAAAAAATCAACATGCAAGAGAAAAAAAAAAACTATTTTTACACTATAATTTAGTCATGTCTTTTTTTCCCCAAAATTTATCATAATTTTTAATTTTACAATTAATAGTGAATTCATCTCTATTAATTTTTAATGCAATAACTATGAGAAAGTAAATTTAAATATAATTTATCTTCACTTGATAAATTTGTAAAGTGAAATTATTTTTATTTATATATTTTAATTTGATTTTATCACTAATTATTTGAAACTTTCAACACATCTTTTATGTTAAAATATTTATTTATATTTTGTAGATATTAATCAATAATTCAATAATAAATAACATAATGATTCTAGCAAATACAGCCATCATAAACTTTGATATCTAAATTATCTATACAAAATAAATTTATGAAGTAAAGATGTGACCATTAATCTAGTTATATATATTGTAGTTTATAGTTTGACATTGTATTTAGTTAAAATAAAATATTATAGAAGAAGCTAATTTAGCACATGTGTTAGAGTATGATCTGTGAAAAATGAATCTGGGAAACATAGACGTATGAAAGGAAAAGAAAATAAAAAATCTTGGTGATTGGACCTGCCATTGTCTGAAGAGTTTGAAATTTCCACGAGCTACAGGAAAAAGCATGAAAAAAAAGTTTGAAGAACTGAAATTGAGAAATTGGTATTTGCTGAGTTGGTCCCATCTATCAAAGATTTGTTTTGGAATTTGCATATCTTCCATAATTTTCTCTCACCAACGTGTCGACTTATCTTTGAACGAAATTGCATTACTTAATAATTGATTAACATTCTACAAATAGAAATATTATGGGAAATTTGAATCAGAATTTTCTGTGTATGTAGTCTCTGTCAGTTATGTTGTTCCTGTTAGACAGGATAAGAAAAGAGATAGGAGGCGTGAAAAAGGAAAAAGATAAGATTGTAAAATGAAGATGAGAAAATCCGACCAGAGAGAGAGTGAAAGTGGAGACAATCTTAAGTATGTTTGAGTGAACAGTTTGTATGTTTACTTAGGAACATGATGCACGTTCCAAGGACACAATATTTCATTCCAGCTCATCTAATATCTAACTTCGTCTTAACCATCACAATAAATTTTTTTTAATTAAAACTCATAATAAATACTATTATAAAATTTGACATCTATCTCTATGATATATTTTATTATTTATCGTTAAACATATTATTTAAAAAATAAAAACCAAATCATGGGAATCCAAATAATTCCCTGCAAAGAAATGCAAAAACAAATTCATTGTAAAAAATACATCTAATCATAAGAAGTCGGAAAAAATTTAGACTGATGACTATTCAAAAGAAAAAGAAAATTTTGGCCTAAGAAAGCATAATCATATTCTAACCACATATATCTATATCTTTATTCCTATATATTTCAATAGCCAAAGTAACAACAAGACACCTCCATTACAAGCAAAATTGATAAGCTCTAACAGTTTTATCAATGTTGACTTTAATCCAACCAACTTTATGGATATCCTCCAAAGAACTTAGATCATGGATGTCATGCAATCCCACATTTCTTTTAACATCATTCATTTACTAATAAAATCATTTAGTCATTCACATTTAATTAGAAAGGAAGGTGTTGGTGAGTGACGAACTAGCAATGGTTGAGAAAGCCACATGGTTTGGTATATAGTGATGTTTGAGAAGCAGTTGTATAGGACGTAAAACAAAAGTAAGAAGAGTTTATAAGAAGACGGAATTTCCAAGTTGAGAGAACATGAAGTCTTTGATGAAAATTGAAGTATTATAAGGGTTTTGAGTTGAGTAATAATTAGAAGGAGATGGTTAAATAATCTTAACAAGAAGATACATCTGAGTCAAGTTTTGAAGGATGCTTCAAGATTTGTAGTTCGCATAAAAGTGAGGTTTGTCTTTGAGTTGAGGTAGAAGACTCCAAGCACCGATGAAAGAATCACATCAGAAAGCCAGGTTAGTAAGAAAAGGTAAGGCAAGAGAATTACGAGCAGTGTATGAAGAAGGAGAGGAAAGGTCTTGAAATATATAACAAGGAGGTGTCTACAATATATTTTGTTAAAGTGATTATATAAATTATTAGAGAGTTTGGGTTGGCTAGGAGCTTCAGGGATATGAAGCTGTAGGTTGAGTTGAAGTTAGTTTTCATTAGGTATGGTTTTGTGTTGGTGTGGAGTGATTGACTGAGTTTAATCAAGAGAAAACTAGTAGTTGGACGTTGGGTGACAGAAAACAATGAGTTTATGGGTTCAAATTAGGTCAGAAAGTTTTTTAAGGGCTTATGGTATTATGAGGTTCAGAGGTTTAGAGACATGGTTTATATTTCTAAGATTCAGAGTTGAAGAGGTCAATTCTTGAAGAAGGTTTTAAGTTAAGTTGGCAATGCTTGTTGTAGTGATGGTTACGTGAAGATGGCTTGTTGGTATCGAAGGGGGTAATTTTAAAAGAGTTTAGCGCAGCGGAAATAATACTCAGAGAGCGTACAGCGTAACAAGTCACAGTTGAAACAATTTTGCCTTTTTAAGTCAAACAATTTTCTTTCAGAAAATTTACCAAGCAGATAACGTGCGTTAATAATAGAATGAGTATAAGGCAGAAGAAAATCACACAGGGATTTTTATACTGGTTCGATTCAACAGAATCTACGTCCAGTCGTTAATCACTACAAAGAGTGATTAACAGTTCCACTAAAAAAATTGTTTAACAGATTACAAGATAAAAACAGTAATAGAATGAAAGAGATAACTCTACCAACTTGAAAAGAACCTGCACTGGCAATCGACACACGA
>NC_028357.1:15724663-15756288 GCF_000741045.1 Vigna radiata var. radiata
GATTATAGCATGTCCATAATCGATTATATCAGTAGAAATTACAATGTTAATTATTTTCCTACTACATTCAAGAGACTACAAGTTGCTTTTAAATATTCTCCTATTTACAAACAAAAATTACAATTTGCAGCATCATCAAAACTTGTCTTCAGGTTTTACCAATACTCCTTTATTGGTAACATGGCTAAGATGTATAACATATGTCGAGATGATTTAAGGGATTAGGTTTGAGTTTATATGAAGTGGTTCTTAGAAAGTTTGGAGCATAATATTATAAGAGGCTTTGTTCGTCTTTCAACCTTGTTCTAGTGGATTTTGGTCTTTTAGAGGTATTCCTCGTTCTAAGGGAAGGAAAATAGTGGTGGTGCATCAGTGTGACTTAAGCAAAGGATGAGGATCAATGTTATGTGAATTAGGGATGTCTGATCAAATGAAGTGAAGGATAAATGATGTTGTTCTTTTGTAAGACTAGGGTGGAGTGGTTTTTGGCCTTTAAGAGAAGTTTCGTGTTTAAAGAAGAGTCAATGGTTATACCTTAGGCATGAATCAAGTTAGAAAATAAAGGTAAGAGTTGTGAGAATCAGAAAAGTTTAACAAGAGAAAATGAAGAAGAGAAGACAAGATTTTGTTATGGAATGGTCTCTATGGAGGTTTTGAAGAAAGTACTAGAATTTATGCCTTAGAGTAGTGAAGTTCACTTTTTTCAATGGGTGTTGTAGTATAACCAAGGGTAAAAGTTTTTGTTGAGTGTGTGGAGCAAAAGAGGCAAATGGGAGAGTTGTTAAGGAGTATAGGTTTGGATTCAATGTAATCATCAGAATGACTACAAGTTGGATGGATCTCAAAAGAGAAGTAGAGGGCAGGTTGAAACAGTCTAGTATAAGTTTTAGCAGTCAGGAGCGGCTTCAAGTAGGTACGTTTTCAAGGAACAAGAACAATGTTGAGGAAACAGGATGACAAGGTTATCAAGGAAGAGAATAGTTCTTAGGGTTTTGCAAGATTGTAGAAGTTTTGAAGAAAGTTCTCAAGGGTAATAGTTTCGGGTTATAATTAGCAAGAAGAAAGAGTTCTTTTCAGTAAATTGTTGAGTAAAGAGGTATGGGAATCAGAGCAGCGTAGCGATTGGTAGTGGCACAGTCTTCTCAGTACAAAGAGTGCTTGAAGAGTTTTCTAGATCATGCGTTGATGGTTTGTGAGTTATAAGTTTCTAAAAAATGGTTATGATGTCAATATCTAGGAATGAGTTGGAAACATTTAGTAATCTTGAAAAGGTTAAAAAGGAAGTGTACAAATGTGGGAAATAAATATGAGATAGAAATGATAAAGTGAGTCTACAGTTTCAAGCTGCAAGGTCAACTTTGAAGTGGTAAAGTGATTAGGACATTGAACAAGGAAGATAGGTCAAGAGACGAAGAAATTGAGCTATGTTTTAGTTTCAAGTTTGGTGAAAATATTGAGGTGAGGAAGTGTTATCAAATTATGAGAACAAAGGGGAGATCCAAGTTCTTAGTTTGGTAAAGAGTTGAGTAAGAGTTGATTGAAGAGTATGAAGATTGAGAAAACTAGTGCGTTTCTCAAAATAGTTGAGAAAACATAGTTTAGACAATCCTAGTTGAGATGTATCATAAGTTCGCTTGGTGTTGATCAAGCCAGTGATCTCATGTCGAGAAGGATACAAATCTAAGTATGACTATAAGCTAGTGGGTCAAGAGATGCATCTTGACCCACTATATTTGTTAAGAATAACCAAAGTAAGGTTTGTTTATACTATATTTATATAGTTTTATAAAAATATATCAATTGTGGAATAAATCATTTATGAGAGAAAATTTACAATTTCTACTTGCTAGGAAAGTTAACTTAATTAGTAACATAATAATTTATCTGATTTATTTAAGATTATCTCTTATACAAGTATATTTACATGTGAGATTAAACCAATACTTTGACAATAATATTATTTTTCATAAATTAAAGTTATAGTATTTTCTACGAAGAAGCTTATTCAATACAAGTAATTATTTAAATTATGATGGGAGGTTCACAAGTACAACGAATATTAGACTTACATTAAGGGATACTTCTTTATGCACCTCTATAGTTGCTCTCTGTTCCTCCATATACCAAAAAAAGGCTTTTTTTTCGAAAATATTTTTTAACAACTTTATTTTTACAAAATAACTTGTGATTGGTTCATTTTAAATATACAAGCTAATAAAATAGCAACTCATAGTCTATTGAAAAAAATTAAAAAAAGTTATTAACATATTGTAATTTTTTTTCCAACATTGTTCACCTTCCTCAAATGACAACTTTCGTATTGTTCTTGTTGTTGTGTATGATATTTATTTATTTTATTAAACATGCAGTTTAATTTTACAATTTAAAATATAATTTTTATTTTATAATTTGAATTATACTAATATATTTTATATTTTAAATTATATAATTAATAATGTAAAATAAAACTACATCTCAAATTTTATAATGTAAAATAAAATTTTATATTTTAAATTGTATAATTTAAAATAATTTTTTTTATTTTATATTCTGAATTATATAATTTAAAATAAAAATTTATATTTTAAATTGTATAATTCAAAATTTTAAAATGGCTTTGAATTATACATTTTGCAACTTAAAATTAAAAGAACCTAAAATTAGAAACTTCAAATATATAGAGGTGTAAGAAGAAACTATGAAGGTGTATGAAGAATTGAAGTGATGGCTCAATTTTATAAAGGGATTTGTTCTTTTAGGATTAAAACAGGGTGTTGTTCTCTTCATAACATAAGGTGTTCCCTGAATCTTTCCACTATTTTCTTTTATTTCAAAAATACTCTACACTTCTCCATTATCTTTAAAATAGTTATCCTATACACCTCCTCACTATCTTTAACAATCTCTCTCTTTTAGCATTCACATGGCAACTCCATAGAACCACATACCATAGGCTGAAGATGAATCCAATCCTTTTATATACCCTTTTCGTGTCGTGTTCACTTATCTCTTTTACTTCTTTCTCTCGCAATTCCAGATTCGTTGTTTCTCTCTGTAGAAAACCCCTTGCTCACTTCTTCTCCTTTTTTCCATTTTTAGCTTATTTCATATTTGGCCTTCGACACTTCACTCACATCCATTTATAGAAAAAAAAATAGACAAAGAGAGTGAAAGCGAGCAAGAGAGAAAGAAGTGTTTGGTCACACCGTTTATTAATTTTATCGATTGATTGGTTTTTTGATTCGTTGATTTACGATGCAATAATAGAACGATTTTGATTCCTCGTTGTAGTCGTAGTCCAAGAAGCAGAATGTTCCGTGGCAATCGATAGGGTCTCCGATAGTGGCGCGACCACAGTAGTGGCTTCCGATGCAATATCCGTGCATCGAAGTTATCATCTGTTTAAGAAACCAACCAACCAACAGATATTCACTTTTGTTTAAACTGAAGTGCAAAAAAAAAAAAGAGAGGTGTAAGAAGCCGTATGTGGTGGTGGAGGGAGTAACTCCCTCAAATATGTCATGTCAAGATCTCTTTTCCATGTGTTTTGTCTTCCTCATTATTTGGAACTAGTCCTTTAATATTCTGGATAAGAAATTCTCCAAAAGATTTTGGTTCAAGTCAGAAATTGGTCAGAGTTTCTTTGGTCAAATCTAGAGCTGTTAAAATGGGTTACAATCCGCGAGTCAATTTGGCCCACCACGGGTTTGAGCCAGATTGGGTTGGAAAAAATATATTGTTTTTATACGGGTCAATTTTCAACCCGGCTCATCCGGGTTGAACCCATGGTAGCCGGGTTGACTCACCAACCCACCTAATTTTATTTTATTAAATTATTATCTTATGAAACCCTAAAAAATACTTTCCTCACTCACCATGACTAATTGTCTTTAGCATTTTGAGAGTAATATTTATTTAGATTTGAATTACAAAAAGTTTGTAATTCTTTTTATTTTAAAGAAATTGTAATTAAGTGAGGCAGTGAGCCAACCCGTTTAACCCACCAACCCGTGGTGGATTGGACCGGGTTGACTTGCTAATAAATGAGTCGAGTTAGGTTAACTTACTAAACGACCAACTCGTGGTAAATTGAGTCGAGTTAGGCCGAGTGACCCGTTTTGACAACTCTAATCAAATTACAGTTCATATTCTATATATAGTGTTTTATCTTAAAACCAACAAGCCTAATTATCTGTCAAGCCTAACGACAAGTTTTAATCTTTTAGTAATTCATCCACACTCTTAGTTTATGAGACACCGATATCTAATATTCAGATTGGAACATCCAATCTCCGATACCTAATATCCTAAAGGGCTTAATACCTCCATTGGTCCTCATATTTATGTGCAAATCTCAGTTTGGTCCTCAAGTTTTGAACTGTCTCAATTAAATCATAATTTTTGTAAAAATGCACACATTTTACCCTAACCGTTAAGTTGTCTCAAACGACGTTAATTGATGTTGAGATGATTTTTTTATTTTAGGCTTAATCCCTCTCTTGGTACTTATGTTTGTGTGAAAATTTCAGTTCGGTCCTCAAGTTTTGAACTGTCTCAATTGGGTCATGATTTTTGAACTGTCGACAACGGCGGCATTTTTTAGTTTGAGAGGGAGAAAAGGTGTGAGTCGGGGGGTTTGAGGGTTTAAGGGTGGAGGAATGAGTGAAATGTGATCAGTGATTGGAAGGAAAAAGAAAGACCATAGTCACGTGGATTTAATGATTTTAAAACATAAAAAAAATTACAGCTCAATTCAAATTTAATGCCGTCTCAATACACTTAACGGTTGGGGTAAAATGTTGTAAAATGTTTTCATTTCATAAGGACTTGAGGAAAAAGTGTGATAAGTGATTGGAAGGAAAAAGAAAGACCATAGCCACGGGGATTTAATGATTTTAAAACATAAAAAAAAATTACAGCTCAGTTCGAAGTTAATGTCGTCTCAATACACTTAATGATTGGGGTAAAATGTTGTAAAATGTTTGCATTTCATAAGGACTTGAGGAAAAACTTGAGAACCGAACTGAGATTTTCAGACAAACATAAGGACCAAGGGAGGAATTAAGCCTAAAATAAAAAATTCATCTCAGCATCAATTAACGCCGTTTGAGACAACTTAACGGTTAAAATAAAATGTGTGCATTTTTACAAAAATTATGATTCAATTGAGAAAGTTGAAAACTTAAGGACTAAATTAAGATTGACATACAAATATGAGGACCAATGAAGGTATTAAGCCTATCCTAAAGTTATAAACCTTACGGTGAATAAACCTTTAGTGCTACATAGTACATGAGCTTAATCCTCTATTTCCTTCCCTTCCCACTATAAAAAGGTACAAATGTAATCTAACACAAAAAAAAAAAAAAAAAAGTGAAGAAGTGAAAGAAAAAACAATAGTACGAAAATCAAGATAGAATAATTACTCCAATATAAAATATTATATCAAATATAATATGTGTTATATATATATATATATATATATATATATATATTAAGATTTATTTATTGTTAATACTTATATTTTTTAAATAATTAAAATTAATATTAAAAGACTAAATAAATAAAATTATCTATATTGAATTTTAATATCGAGTAAACTATTTTCTTTTAATATATCATTATTTTAATATCTTCTGTATATTAAAAAATTACAATAATATTTTATTTTATTTTAACTTTTAAAAATTTATTTTGTATTAAAATATTTTTTAAAATTATAAATTATTTTCTAAATACATTAATATATTATTAAATTTATTTTATTGTATCAATCAATTTATCTACAATTTTTTTACTCAATTCAATTCACTCTCATCAATTCAATTAGTCTCATTTTTTTTCACTCGTTTTGCTATTTTTTTTTTCTTTTTATTATTAGTTTCGTCTGTCAAAAAGGATATATTAGTTTCGTGAGTTAAAGAAAGATACATTAAAAATGGATATATAGATTATTTAGTTGATATATAACAATATTAGTATTTTTTTTTAGTTTAGCTTGTCTATAAAGAAAATAAAAACCAGTTAAGTTTTTTTTAATCTTTAAACAGATTTTTTATTAAATTTTTGTTAAAAAACTATAACAAACTGTATAAAACAATAATTTTATTTGGAATTTATATCTGTACCAATACCATTAATGAAAAGATTATGTCTTCTACTTTTATACATAATTCCTTACCATTTTATCTTTATATGTTTTGCAACTGTTCAAATATTATGAGCATGCTTTTGGTAGTTTTAAAATTACTTTCAGAAATATTTTTTATTTTAATGATGATTTTATTGCTTTTATTATCATAAGAAAAAATAAACACAATGATATTTGTTTCCACTCATAATTAATAATAAGATTGGTGCTTAATCAATGCTTTTATTGGTATTAATAATACTAGTAGGAATATACGCCCTATCATGTAAATTTATATTTTTATTAATACAACTAAAATTCTAATCACCGTAATAAAAATTTAAAAATAGTTATTTAATAAAGAAAATGTCAACAAGATAATAGTAAAACCAAAACTAGAGCTGTCAAAATGGATCACAATCCGCGGGTCAACCTGACTCTTTGAGCCGGCGGGTTGGGTTTGAAAAAATTGTATTTTTTTTATGCAGGTCAGATTTCAACCGGGTTCATTTAAATCCGGCTCATGCGGGTTGAATCCATGGTGGATCAGGTTGACCCACCCACCAACCTAATTTTATTTTTTTAAAATTTAATTTTAATTTTATAAAAAAAAGTTATTATTATTTTTTGCTTGAAAAAATTATTTAAGTTTCCTATTTTTAAAATTAATTAATGAAATTTGGGAGTGAATTTGGTTTAGATTTGAATTATAGAAAATTTGTAATTTTTTATTTAAAAAAAATTGTAATTAAATGAGCTAGTGAGCTAGCTCATTTACCCACCAACCCGTCGTGGATCGGACAGAGTTCGAATTTTTCTAACTCGCTAATAAATGAATCGGGTTGGGTTGGCTCACTAAGTAACCAACTCGTGGTGGACTGGACCGGATGACACTTTTTGATAACTCTAAGCAAAACCATTATTAAATGATATTTATGCATACATTAGCCTATGTTAATTAATTTGAATTAGTACTTAATTATAAAAAAAAATGTTAATGTTCCTTAAGACAACATGGTTTTGGTCGTTGGGCAAGACAAAAACCAAGGTCAATCGCGCCTATCGCCTACATTTGTTGCCATTTTATTGCCATCTCCATTTTGATCCTACATTTTATATATTATATATTAAATAACTTAGTAAACAGTATTTATTTTTTATTGTCCATCCCAAGTAACTTCTTTTCCCTTTTCACCAAATGAAGTTGGTGGTTGCCTACAACTCAGTTTTTGGCCATTTTATTTGAGATGATATGCTCATAAAAGAAGGTAGGATTTACAAAGTTATCATTTCAAATACACGTACGTATGGTTTATATCTTAAGTAGTTTAGAGTGCATTTGTGAATGATGTTTTTCGGCAGAAGGTCATGGATTATGACTACCAAATTTCATAATTTATTTTTTCTTTTTCAATTTTGAAATCAGGTTCTATTTTTTTAATCTAGAGTGTTAATCAAAATATTGTGTCCAACCAAGATAAATCACACAAAACTAAATTTCGTAATCTACATAAAACTAGATTTTAAAATTTAATATATTGTCCGAATTTCAAAATCCAATTCCCATCGCATCATATTTCAACTTTAATCGAATTTTGATATTCAATGTTCAGATATAACAATTCAAATAAAATTAGATTTTGAAATTTGATATACATATGTATAAAATCGAATTACAAAATCCAACTCTTAATCAAATTTTATAATCTAGTTCCCACATCACCGGATCTCACACACTACATCAAATTTTAAAATTCAGTTCACATCTATCAGATTTCAAAATCTGTTTTTACCTTGTCACACTTACCAAATTTTAGAATTTGGTTCACCTACCAAATCACCCTAACTAGATTTCATAATTCGTTTTAGTAACTAAAATATCGGATTTCAAAATTTGTTTCATCTACTTAGGATTCTGTTAAGACTTCAGCAAGTGTACTGAATCGTATCAAGTAATATAAAATGGTAAGATCAAATATCGTATCCCAGAAAACTCACGACATTAAACAGTCATGTGATATCTTAACTAATTAAGACTTAAGAACAATTTCATTGGTTTAAAAAGCAAATGGAATAAAAGTAAATATGAATGCAATTTGATCAATTGAGGCTAAACACAACTGAATGAATGATGTTGATAATATGGGATGAATATGTTGTTGGGGTTAGATTTCACCTAATTAATCTCATGCCTATAAGAATTCATCTTCTTCATTAATGTCAATGTCATTTTCTAAATTACTTAAAACCTGATCCCTCGGCGAAGAAAGTCTATCCTTAATTACTAGACCACAATCCCTTGCATCCCTAATAATTAATTCTACATTACGAGTAGAAGCTTAAGACAACCAAAACTCATATCCCCATCCCTAAGCAATACTACTCCCTCGGGAAGAAAACATATCCTTAATTACTAGACCACAATCCCTTGCATCCCTAATAATTAATTCTGTATTACGAATAAAAGCTTAAGACAAACAAAACTCATATGCCTATCCCTGAGCAATACTGCTTTTAGGAGAAATTCTCCAGATCTTGAATTGTAAGATATTTGTCGATACTCATGCAAATCATACATCATGCCATGAATGAGTTAAACATAACAAGCATTGAGCCAAGCGAAGAAGAAAAACCCTAATGATTAATGAAAGAAGCATATATAATTAAGATCAAATTCAAATACATAAGAGTTTAGAGGTTACATCTTCCCCAACATCAAATAGAGTCTAGTTCCTCATTGTCATAGAGAAACTAGATGTACAATGGAACGCAAGAGATAGAAAAACCCTAGAAACTGAAGAGGAGAGCTCCCACATTCCCAAATCTACCTCTAAAGGGGAAAAACGTGTGTTTCTGTGCTTAAGCCATCAAAAGATACCGTTGAGATTGTTGATAAGGGAAACACTAGTTTAGCTAACCTTAATCTCACAATACTCTAGTCACTATGGTTTTTGATGATGACAACACATTATTAATAACACATGTATTGTTTTTTGTTACATGTTTTATTCCTTATTGTAAATGATATCTTATTGAACATGTTTGTGTTAATCTTGATATATGAATGCACATTTACTGAGCTTATATCTGATACATCATTTATGATTGCATTACATATGTTTTAAAGAGAAAACCACATGCACTTTTATGAACTTATATTGTGTGGCATAACTTCAAGTTTTAAGTCGACTTCATTATAAAGCGAGTCGATTAAAACTCGTGACTACGCACATATTTTCAAAAGCAATGCCGTGAGTGATTTTGCATTGAAAAGTTTTTCAAACTGAGTTGATGTGCCTAAGTCGACTACATGCGCAGTGGTTCCAACTTAGTTAGTTGTTTGATTTGAAATTCTGTTAATGCTTGTGTACAGTAACGACTATATTTCAAAAGTTAGTTAAAACATTTATGATAGTCAACTATATTAATTGCAAAATCAATTTGGTTGTTGTTGACTGCTACTATTTGACTTAACTGTTATAACTGTCTGAGAACAGTCGACTTGATTAGTAGCTTAGTCGACTACAGGAGAGTCTGATTTATAGAAAACTATAAGTAGATGTACCTCAATTGATCACGATAGACTGGGGAAATTCTAACACTTTCACTTTGATTTACAGATTGTGATCTCTAAGAATTTGCTCCAAGAACTCATCAAGAAGACCGTGGTGATCTATCTTTGAGGAGGTTCTTTGAAGGAGACTGTATTGCGCTTACTTTTTGATCAGATTCTGCACAACTGGTGTATTCTTGTTGGTCAAGACTACCTTCAATCTACTGGAGATTGGTTTTTCCTGTTGTGATTACACGGGGTTGACTCATGGATTCTGTAGACTTTGAGTATTGTTCAAAGTGGGTTTGAAGATTGCAGAAGAGGGGATATCTTGTTGCAGATCTTTGTGCGTACTACCAATATTTTGGTTAGAGTGTTAAAGAGATATTTTATATTTTTGACGTGGAGGTCTCTATAAAATCCTTGCTGTAAAAACCTTGACCATTATAGTGCATTTGCTTCCGGATTGTGGAAGGACACTGGATGTAGGCATTAAGGCCGAACCAGTATAAAAATCTGCGTTTGATTTCTCTATCCTTACACTTTTATATTTAGTTGACTTACCTATTTATGTAGTCAACTTTGTTTTTCCGTTGCACTTAAAATTTTCATTCCTTGTGATTCAAGAAACTTTGTAAAGGTTTTTACTTTGCGAAAAAGATTTTAAAAAGTCTCTAATTTTGAAACCTCACCAATTTACCCTCCGCCCCCTCTTGGTGTTGAAACGAAGCCAACCTTTTTCCAACAATTGGTATCAGAGCTGGTTTTCACAAAAAAAAAAAAAAAACTAGTCGACTTCGTTTTTCTTTGAATAGACTATACTCCTAAATGTTAACAATTGAGTTTGCAATTCAACCCAACTAATGTTAATTTGGTCTGACAATTTGACAACCATTGGATTGTAATCAAAATTCAAACCATTTAATGCCTGAATCACCAAATCAGAGTTACAGATTAATGAACCTGTCAGCTTTAACTTGTCAACAAGATTTTCCATCTTGCCAAGATATTGCTCCATCTTCATGTCTCCTTTATGTGTGTTATGAAATTCAGATTTCAGATAGATGATTATGGATCTGGTGTGTACTTTTGAGATTGTTGACAACACAAACTCTATATCAAACTGGTTTTTTATGATGACAACACATTGCTTAATAACAGTACATATGTTCCAGTACTACATGTTAAGTTGATATGCTATATTGTTTTGAACATTGTCTCTATTGAACATGTTTTGTTATTTTGCGTGGATGTTCCTATGATTGATTATGTGTTATATATTTGAAACATGCCTGTGTTGAAATGTGTGTTAAAATGTTTTTTATTACTGCTACATATTTCCAAAGAAAAGCTCATAAGTACTTTTATGAACTTATATTTGTTGTAACAAAGGTTCAGTTCAGTCGACTACACTGGTAATGGAGTCGATTAAGCTAAAATCTTTGTACAGATTTTGTACACGTGTACTTGATGAGATTTTGAGATGAAAAGAATTTCAAAGTGTTTTTTCATGAGTTAGTCGACAATGTGGATCACTTATTCGACTGTATCACTGTTGTATTTGAAATTATGTTTTGCCTACTTGCTCAAATGGCTATACTTTCAAAAGTTAGTTAAGATTAACTAACTGGGTCAACTGTCATAAATGTGTATTAATTTTGTTGACTGAGGAGCCTGTGTGTTGACTGTTTGTTATAACTGATTTAATACAGTCGACTCTATTAGTAGGTCATTCAACTGAGGCTGACAGGAAAACTATAAATAGAAACAGAACACGATTTGTTCTAAGACTTTTGTGATCTAACATTTTCATTGTCCTGTTTCAGAGAAAGCTCTCAGTTTCAGACGCTCAAAGAATTCTCCAAGAAGACGGTGATGATCTTTCTTGAGAGAGATTCAGATTGAGGAGTCAATTGCGCTTACTGTTTGATCACATCTGCACAAAGAAGGTGCTTCTGGTTTGATCTTGAAGGCTTGGCATCCTGTGAAGACTGCTGCATTTGACTGAAGGCTTGACAACCTGTGAAGTGTGCTGTGATAGGCTTGGCAACCTGTGAAGTGTGCTATGATAGGCTTGGCAACTTGTGAAGCGTGCTGTGATAGGCTTGGCATCCTGTGAAGAGTGTTGGTGACACGTTGAGGATTGTTAAACGTGGGTGCAGATTGCAGGAGAGGGGATTCTTGCTGTAATTTTGGTTTTTGTGTGCAACTATATTTGGTTTTGGGTTAGAGAGGAGATTTATATTTTTGCGTGGTGCTTCTATAAATTCCTTGTTGTAAAAATCGCAACCATTATAGTGCATTTGCTTCCAAGGTTGGAAGGACACTGGATGTAGGCATTGTTGGCCGAACCAGTATAAAAATCAGTGTTTGATTTTTCTATCTCTGCACTCTTTTAATTCAGTCGACTATATCTGTCTAGCAGTCAACTACGTTTTTCCGGTGCATTACATTTTTCAATAACTTGCATTTCAAGGAAAGATCAAAAGCTTTGAACTTTCATACCAAGATTGCGAAAAGATTTTAAATTTGAACTAACACCAATTCACCCCCCATTGGTGTAAAACGAAGGCAACCTGTTTCCTAACATGTACACCAACAAGGCTTTGAGCTGTATCCCAAAGTTGTTTGGATGTTTCACAATGAAGCAATTGAGTTGCAATGTTAATTGACATAGAATTCATCAACCATTGTAGAATGCCTTGATCCTAGGCTTCTCAATCCTCATAGCTAGGATTGACTTTTGTTGTCATGTTCTCCACAACATTGAATTAGTCTAGACATTATGTTGTTCCTAGTATATAGCCATCAAGTTTGCATCCTCTAATCACTAGTAAGACTAGGAATTTCTATAGTGGATAATTGTCTCTATCCAACTTGATAAAGATTGTAGAAGGTAGGTTATTTTTCTGATTTACAGCGAATGACGTGAAGGTTGTGGTTATGGATCAAGAGTTGTTTGCTTGATGATATCTATGATACCAAAATAGAAAATGGTATTGAATATGATGATTTGCATTGATCTTGTATGGTTTAAATGCAAATATATAATAATGTACAATCAAGATCTCATAATTATGATAATATAGACAAATACTTCCCTAAATAGAATACAAATATATAATAATTACTCCAATATTACATCATAAAAAAATTAATATTATGATTCAGCATCCAAAGTCATAATAAGATATTTAATAAAATATATGATTCTTCTCTTTCCAATTTCATAGTTCGATAACTTTCTAGATAAATCATTTTTCAATGCAATGCTACAAATGCTTGCCTAAGTTCTTTGTGTTAAAGTAGAAGAACCGCTGGTTGAAACAAGTACCATGCACACCACCTACGAAGAAGCACAGCAGCAGCAGAGTGAGGAAGGTGAGTGAAAAAGTTAGAATTAAATTAAATAAAAAAGAGTCACTTTGAGAATTTGCCATCAATAATAGGGTCTAGGAAGCAATTTGAGGGGTGCAGAAAGAAATTACATACCTTCCATTCAACGTACCTTCTTATTATCAGATTTTTTTGAAATCCAATTTACATGAATATATATAAAGATATGCACCAGATGCTGAATCTGGTGAGTGGTTTAATTCATTGATCAAATTTTGAAATGTTGTAAGCAGATTTTAAAATCCGATGCCTGACTGGATTGTGATATTCTATATTCATTTAAATCTTATGGGAGCTTGTACTTGACTGGCCAAATTGTTTTCAAAGGACTTTTAAACCAAAAAAAAAAAAAATAGTTTATCTAAATTTATTTGTAGATTTTCTTTTATATAATTTCTAAGGTTTTTTTTTTTCAATTCGAATTTAAGTTAAATTGATTTTGTAAATTTTATCTCAGAAATTTGTATGAAGAAGTTTGTCTGAATTTTTTTTTTACTATAAAAGATATGTTTAATTATGTTTTTAATCACTAAATTTTGAAAACCAAATTTTACTCCCACCAATTAAAAAATGATTATTTTTAGCCTTCTAAATTAAGAAAAAAATTATTTAAACCAAAAATAATAAATTTAAGAGACTAAAAACAATTTAAAAAAAATTATATTTTCAAATTTAATATTTACAAACTAATATAATATATTTATTTCATTTCAATATGAAAAGCTATAAACCTTTTATGAAATCTGTCATCCCAAATTTAAAGGAATAAAAACGCATTTGAGCATTGAATAAAAAATAAAATTTTCTACCTGATTAGCTTTCCTATGCGTTTTTCTCTATTTAAAAAAAATGAAAGGGCAGTAGGCATTAAAGTGGCCAGGTAGAATAGTCTTAATAACTTTTTGTTTACCAAATTTCGAATGCTAATTTTTTTTAATTACATCTTGGAAACGTAAATTTTGTTGGTTTATTAAATTTCGAAATTTAATTATGTCTTGATTTTTTTATTGGATTTTAAAATTCTTATTTCAAAATTTAGTTATGTGTAGATTTTTTTTATCTGAATCTCAAAATTCGATTATTTGTGAATTATTTTGTCCATAAAATTTCGAAATTTAATTATGTCTTGATTTTTTTATTGGATTTTAAAATTCTTATTTCAAAATTTAGTTATGTGTAGATTTTTTTTATCTGAATCTCAAAATTCGATTATTTGTGAATTATTTTGTCCATAAAATTTCGAAATTTAATTAAGTGTAAATTTTGTTTTGTTTATTAAATTTTGAAATTCAATTAAATGTTAAATCTATTTTAATATTAGAATTTGAAATTCGATTTTTGTAAATTTTCACCAATTTGAAAAATCTAATATGCTTCTATACACAGAATTTCGAGATTCAGAAATTACATTCTTAAGAAAAATTAACCGAATTCTTATTTCAGTTGACATCAAGTCTCCAGATTTTTTTTATCCAATTAGTTTTCCCGAATTATATTATCCCTTTGTTTTTATCAAGAAAATCAACTGGAAAAAAGAAAAAGTTTGAAGGTACACGAAGAAAAAATAAAAGGAGAAAGAAGTGTTCAAAACCCTTTATCATCTAGGCTCTCGAGATTTATATTTGTGCTTGAGTTGAAAAATATTTTTTGATATGCCTAATTTTTTACATTTATTTAATATTATTTTTTTATTTTTTATTCTTTTTTGAAAAAAAAATATAAATTTTTACTATTGTAATTATTTTATCATTATACTTTGTGTTAAATAAATATAAAATGTGTAATCATATCATTGCACTTTTGAGTTAGGAAAGGAAAAAAGAAGAAGAAGAAAGAGACCGTGACTGCACGTTTACCATCATAGCTGATAACCACTTCACCGTTTGCCTTTTTCCCTATATATTTCTCCTTCCTTTTTGTAATGTACACTACTAGAAGATCAATATATTTTTCTCTTCTTCCTCTGGCTTCTCTTTCCTTTTTCTTTCTTTCCATACCTTTCTTTGCTTTATCTTGTTCCAATTCTGTGATGGTATCAGAAGACAACATTTCTGCTGCTCTCTGATTTCTGCACCATGACCACTGCTGATACACAATCTCCTACCCAAGATCCTACACATTCGTACCTTTATCTCCATCCTAGTGAGAATCCTGCGATTTCACTTGTTTCACCCGTCCTCAATACCACCAATTATCATTCATGGAGTAAATCATTCATAACGGCTCTCTCTGCCAAGAACAAGGTGGAGTTCATTCTTGGATCTGCTATTCAACCCGCCAAAACTGATGCCTCTTTTTCTGCTTGGTTCCGCTACAACAGTATGGTTGTTTCATGGCTCCTGCATTCTGTTTCTCCTTCCATTAGAGAAAGCATAATATGGATGGATCATGCTATCGATATATGGAATGATCTTAAACACCGTTTCGCCCAGGGCGATCTTGCAAGAATCTCGACTCTTCAAATGGAAGCAGCCACCCTGTCCCAAGGCGACCTTAATGTCACTGAATTCTTCACGAAACTGCGAATTATATGGGATGAACTTGACAGTTTTCGTCCAGACCCCATTTGTGTTTGCAAGACTAAATGCTCTTGCACTGTTTCTGCTATTCTTTCTCAACGCAAACATGAAGATCGTGCCATGCAACTTCTACGAGGTTTGAATGACCACTATACAAATATACAATCACATATTCTTCTTCTTGATCCCATTCCTCCAATTTCCAAAATTTTTTCTCTTGTTATCCAACAAGAACGTCAATTCATGACTGACCATGTTACTGCATCTGTGAAAACCAATTCTTTGTCTAATTTTTCTCCCATGAATGCTTCTACCTCTGTAACTTGCACTTACTGTAATAAAGTTGGTCATCAAGAAAGTAGCTGTTTTAAAAAACATGGTTTTCCTAATCAAGATCATCGGAATCTCAAAAACACAAATACCAACACTCGTAAGATCTGCACCTATTGCCACAAAAATGGTCATACCATAGATATCTGTTTCAAGAAACATGGCTATCCTCCTGGTCACAAGTTTTCGAACCACAAACCTGGCCAGATTAATAGTGCTATTTCGTCTACTGATGTTGGTAATCAACCAAAAGAATTGGATCAAGAATGCTCTCCTGCCAAAACTATCCAACTTACGCCCCAGCAATATCAAATTCTTGCCGACCTGTTCAAACACTCTGCATCAAATTCTTCCAATGTCCGTATTAACCATGTTGGCACAGTTTCTGCAAACACTTCTCCAGGTAATATTGTTTCAATTTCTCATGTCCATTCTGGTAATACCTGGTTATTAGATTCTGGTGCAACTGATCACGTTTGTAACTCTTTAAAATCTTTTACTTCTTACAACAAATTACTCCCATTCCCATAACTTTGCCCAATGGAAAAATAATACACGCCCATTACAAGGGTACTGTTAGATTAAACACTAAAATCTATCTTTCTAATGTGTTATATGTTCCTGATTTTTCATTTAATCTTATCTCTGTTTCACAACTTATAGCCACACTCAACTGTCAACTAATCTTTTCCCTTTCTGGCTGCATTGTGCAGGACATACAAAGCCAAGAGAAGATTGGTTTGATTAGACAACATAATGGCCTATATTTGTTCGACTCCTTTGCTTGTACACCTAACAATAATATTAGCCCTGTAATTTGTTCTGTTAAGCATCCAAATCTATGGCATACTCGTCTTGGACACTTATCTCATGCTAGATTACAACTTTTGCAAAACAAACACACCTACATACAAATTGATGATAATCAACATCCCTGTGATGCGTGCCATCGGGCTAAACAAAAGAAACTTCCCTTTACTGCTAGCACATCTAATTCTTTGTGTATATTTGATTTACTGCATATTGACATATGGGGTCCTAGTATTGTTTCCATGGATGGTTTTAAATATTTGTTAACAATCATTGATGACTTCTCCCGTTATACTTGGATCATACCTATGCTAGATAAGTCTTCTGTCAAAACTCACATAATCAAATTTCTTTGCTATGTAGAAAATCAATTCAATCACAAAGTTAAAACTATACGCACTGACAATGGTGTTGAATTCATTATGAATGATCTTTTCTCAAGTAAAGGAATTAATCACCAAACTACATGTGTGGAAACACCTGAACAAAATGGGGTGGTTGAACGTAAACATCAACACATCCTCAACATCACCCGTGCATTACTTTTTCATTCACGTTTGCCAACTGCTTTTTGGTGTTATGCAGCTAAGCATGCTGTTTTTCTGATAAACCAACTGCCTACACCTGTCCTCCAGAATGCCACCCCTCATGAAAGGTTATATGGATCTCCCTGTGATCTCTCCATACTACGCGTTTTTGGCTGTCTCTGCTATGCAAACACTATCACTGCTCACAGAAAAAAGTTTGGTGATCGTGCTGTCCCTGGTATTTTCTTAGGTTTTAAACAGCACACAAAAGGTTACCTTTTTCTAAATCTCAAAAATCACAAAGTTGAAATATCCCGTAATGTTATTTTCCATGAAAACCTGTTTCCTTATCACCATACTCACTAAACTGACAATTCTTTATCTTTACCTCTGCCAGCTCATTATACAAATAACTATGATGATCTTTTACTGCATACTCATATCTTCCCTTTTGATACTAACACTACTGATAATGCTAATAGCACCAACACTGATTTCACGCAAATTGATGGCACCGATCGTGACCCTTCCAATATCATACGAAGACCTTCTACTGATATTATTCATAGCACATCCACTGATATCACGCAAATTGATGACACCGATGTTGACACTTCTGCTAGCACACACAGATCTTCTAGACAACATAAAGTTCCTACTTACCTAAAAGATTTTCACACTAACAGTATTATCCAATACCCCATTAGCAATTACCTCAGCTATGACCGGCTCTCTACTCATTTCAAGCATCTTATCTTATCTATTTCATCCAATATTGAGCCAACCTGTTATACTGCTGCTTCAAAACAACCCCAATGGGTAGCTGCTATGCGTGCCGAGCTCGATGCCCTCCAAGCTAATAACACTCGGAAGCTTACGACCTTACCTCCTAACAAAACAGCTATTGGTTGTCGTTGGGTTTACAAAGTCAAATACAAATCAGATGGGTCTGTTGAACGATACAAAGCACGTCTGGTCGCCAAAGGATATAACCAGATTGAAGGCCAAGATTACTTAGATACTTTCGCACCAGTCGCCAAACTCACTACTGTTCGACTTCTCCTTGCTATAGCTGCATCACAGTGCTGGTCACTCAAACAATTAGATGTTAACAATGCTTTCTTACATGGTGACCTTCATGAAGATGTTTACATGAAAATCCCTCCTGGCCTTACCATTTCAACCAAAAATCAGGTATGTAAACTTCAACGCTCTCTATATGGTCTAAAGCAGGCTGGCCGCCAATGGTATGCCAAGCTTCATCATTTCTTACTTTCACACAATTATACTTGTTCTACCTCTGACCATTCCCTTTTTCTGAAAGAACAAAATACATCGAGATTGACTGTCACATTGTTCGTGAAAAAGTTGCAGCAGGACTGATCAAGTTACTTCCCATCTCAACAACAATGCAAATAGCTGACATTTTAACAAAGCCGTTACCTCCTCCCAGTTTTCAACTTCTTCGTTCCAAGCTGGGTCTTCAAAATATTTACGCCCAGCTTGAGGGGGGCTGATAACCGCTTCACCGCTTGCCTTTTTCCCTATATATTTCTCCTTCCTTTTTGTACTGTACACTACTAGAAGATCAATATATTTTTCTCTTCTTCCTCTGGCTTCTCTTTCCTTTTTCTTTCTTTCCATACCTTTCTTTGCTTTATCTTGTTCCAATTCTGTGAATAGCCACATTCTCTATTCTCAACTATTCTCATTTGCATAAACATTCTCAACCACGTCTATTATAGCCAAAAACAAAAATTCGGAGGTTGTTTCACTAGTCGCAAATCACTATATAAGTTAAAATTCATATATATAAACTATATCAACATGTAATATGATTTGTGTCTAATGAAGACCTAAAACAATATGAGAGATGGTAGTAAAATAAATAAAAGAGGTTATACAAAAATTAGTATTAGTTACATCCAATAGTGATAATAATAACACATTGCACTTTAACATTCACCTTTTTCTATGGCGTATTTATACAATTCTCTGCATATTGTTTTTATCGAAGTGTAACCTAAATATTTGTTTCACCGTCTAAGTATACAATCTAAATTTTTAAATAATTTAGAATACTCAGTATATATAGGATGATTCAGTATTGCATTTAAAGTATAACAATATTACACTCATTCAGATACTTTAATCTCATTTTTCTGTTGTAAAGTTTAATATACTTTTTCTGTCTTCAAAACCTATTTTGTGTAACTTTAACATTGACCTTTTTTGGACATCGAATATATAGAAGTCTTATTAGTGAACATTTATTTAAAAGTCAAACTATTAAACATTGTACAACTTCTTATTGTTTTATTCTAGTGTAACCTACATATCTTTTTATCGTCTATCTATACAACCCAAATTTGTGAATGATTCAAAATACTCTATATATAGGATGATCCAGTATTGCACTTTAAAGTATAACAATATTACACTCATTCAAATAATTTAATCTCATTTTTTACTCATTTAAATAATTTAATCTCATTTTGTGTGTTGCAAAGTTTAACATACCTTCAAAACTCTTTTTTTGTGTAACTTTAACATTGATTTTTTTTATACCAAATTTATAGAGTTGGTGAAAATTTTATTTAAAAGTTAAACTGGGGATTATTGTACAAATCCATATTGTTTTATTTAAGTGTAGCACACATATGACGGTCTATCTATAATCTAAATTTGAGATTGAATGATGTTTTTTTGGGTATAGTTTTGGTATAGTATGTTTTTAAAAAGGGTTTTCAATCTCTAAGTTTTGATCAAAGTTTTAATTTCAGTTTTGTCTCGGTCGTTCGATTGGTTTGGAATATTATTTACATACGATTTGTATTTATAGATTTTGGAATGTAATTTTGATTAATGTTTGTTTAATTATGATTCAAAGCTAGTTCTATTTATAATTCGACCGGTCTACTCACCATTATACTATATCGTTTGCATGTTAAATGAGAAATTCCTCTGGCTATTCCATGTTTTAATTTTATTATTTATTTTAATCCATGACAGATCCACATTCTAACATGTTCTTTCATGTAGTTTGAAGTCACTATGCAATATATGGTGAAAATTCATTTTGAAGTCAAATGATCCCATATCTTTTTTTTTTTTTTTTTTTTTTTTTTTTTCTCTGAAAGTGTAACCTACGTTTGAGTTTTACCCAATACGTAATCAACTGAAAAGTCTCCGAAAAGACTGTATGAATGCCTAGGTTCGTTTGTTGAATTTATTCCCAAATTGGACCTGCACTATATATTGCATTATATACTTTTTATGGGATTGTACACTTTGTAAATGACAACTTTCATTGACAGATATCCTGTATAACCAAAAATGGATATTTTCTTTCACTTTTTTTACAAAATAGGTTGTCGAATCTTTTCTCTTTAAAAAACATATTTGTTATTTCTGGAAAGAGTTATTGTGCAATAAATCTTGAATGTTAAATTTCAAATTCAATAATGTCTAAATCATTAGACCTGTCCGCCACGTATATATATATATATATGATCTGGGCTAAAACAAATTCCCATTTTCAATGGAGTTTGTTTTACAAGATCATGAGGTAAGATACTTACTCAATATATCTTAATTTCACGTATAAATTTGTATAAACTTATTTGGTAACTAATTTTATTTCTTATACAGGGTATCAAGATACATGCTTCTGTGAGAAGAACTTTAATATACAAGTTCAAGAATGACATTATTGAATTGAAGGTGAGTCTATCCTATAAGTTCATTCAGTGTTGCTTCGAAGGGAGGGTCTTACACCACAACTCAACATCGTTACAAAATCAATTTTCATTTCGAACTAAAGTTGCAGTTGTTGATAAAATGTTGGTACCAAAACTAATGCCAAACTATATACCTATATCTATTATTTTGGTCCACACCGATTATTTACTGGATAAGTTTTAAATTTTCGTTATAGTCACTTCTATAATTTGTGTTTTTTATTTTTAATTGGGTTTTGTATTGGTCAAAATTAGTACTATCAAAATGGATTAGAATATGTGAATCAACTCATTTCATTATATCTTCGGACGGGATTGGGTTGAAAAAAATTTTGATATTTCGATATTGGTCGATTTTGACCCCGATTCACATGGTGAGTTGGGTTGACTCATCAATTCACCTACTTTTTCTAATAAATATTTTTTGTTGTGTTAGTCACTTTACAAAATATTAAAAACGAAGCTCATGTAGAATTCTTTTTGTATGGAATAATTACGCATAAAAAATTCATAAAATCTATACTCAGTAACTCAACTTTTATGCAAAAACAAATTTGAATCACTACGACTAAAACTTTTGTTCAAAAGATTTTGTGATATCTTTGTGTGAATGAAATCTTATGTTTGATTGATCATAAATATAATTTAAAATCATTCTCTCTTAGATTTGAATTAGAATTAGAAAACTTTTGTTATTTTTTTAACTGAAAAAAAAAACTTATAATTAAGTGAATTAATAATTAAACTCGTTTAACCTACCAACTCGTAGTGAGCCAGATCGAGCTCAATTTTTCGGCTTACTAATAAGGGAACTAGGTTAGATTTGTTCACTAAATAGCTAGTCTGTGGTGGATCAAGCTGAGTTAGTCTGGATGACCTGTTTTGACAATAACAAAATATTGGAACTGATGAAGTTGAAACATAATGGAGGTTGGATAAAAATGAAAAAAAAAAAAAACTGAATGTCATATCTATTAAGGCTTATGGGTAATATTATACATACATATATATATATATATATATATATATGTATGTATATTTTTGTGTGTGTTTTTAATGTCACTTGAGGTCCATATTTTCGCCTAAAATCTCAAATAGGTCCCATTCTTTTTCCGCGTCTCAATTTCTTTATTTTTGTAAAATTGAATCAAATAGGGGCTTTCCGTCAAATTGAGAAGACACCGTTAAGGAGGGTGTCACGTGGCAAGATGACATTGTCTTTTTAAATGATGTGGCATTAAAAACGTGTCTGAAGTGTATTTTTTTAATTTTTAAATTAAAAAATGAGTGGGGCAAAGTGGTCAAAAGAAATTAAATTAAGTGTACCGGCTCCTTTTTGTGCAATTACCAAATTGAAATGAGAATGGGAGAAGATTGGGGCTTTGAATTAAGGTTCGTGGAAGAACAATGAAAATAGAAATTAACATGGAGTAGAAATGTATGGAGATGAAAATGCAGTTGAGCTTAGCATTAATCTGGAAAAGTAGAAGGTGATTACACTAAACTTGCTTAAAAGGGTTGATGTTGATAAATTTCAAGCAAATCATATTGTTGTTGTTGGATTATTGGATTTGATATGAGGGAGTGAATGATGATTGTTGATTCGATTGAGAGGAGGGAGTGATTGTTCAGAATTTGATTATAGAGAAGGAAAAAACGTGGACTCAGCAGTCCCTTCTCTCTCTACAAAGTTCCCACTCAAACCAAAATAAGAAAAAAAACACTCTATCTTCTCTCTCTCTCTCTCTCTCTCTCTCTCTTTTTCAGCTTTTTTCTCTCTCTCTACAATGTAGTTCGCCGAAGATGGCAAACTTCCATTGTAACAACGTCGAGAACGTGGTCCTTGGCCACCACCGTTCAAAGAGCACTTCTGTCGCCGGTGGCCACTTTCGCCTATGGCACTCCCTCTCCACCACCTCATTCCTGGCCTGGTCTTCAATGTCGTCAACTACACCGACACAAGACACGAGAGATGAAACACGTCCTCCGAGAGACACCACCACCAACCAAAACCAAAGCACCGACACAAGACGAGTTGAATAACAAAGATTTGCTGAACCTGACGGAGGTCGAAGCTGACGCGAAAACGAAGAAGAAAGAGGACAAACTCGAGGAGCTGAAGAAAGGAGCTTCATAAGGAAGATGAGGAAGAGAAAGAAGAAGAATCAATGATGCGGAGGAGAGAATATGCTTCGAAAGTGCGGTTGCTAGCCAAAGAGGATTTAGAAATATACAGTTTAATGTTTAATGTTTAATGTTTAATTTATTTTTACGAATTTCTTTTATTTAAAAAAAAAATTAAAACACACATCAGAATCACATACATTAAATAAGCTACTCCATGTCATTTAAAAATGAAGATTAGCATTCCACATAAACCATACACTAACGTTGTTAGGCTCAATTTAACGTAGGGGTTTAATTGTTGCAATTTTCACAAAATAAAGACCCAATTGAGACACGGAAAAAGAAGGAAACCTATTTGAAATTCTGAGCAAAAATGGAGACTTAAAGTGACATTAAACATATATATATATCTATATATATATATATATATATATATATATTGTTGGATTATTCTTTGATTTTTTTAAATAAAGACTTATTTTCAGGGTTGAACTGGTCTACGAGTTAACTATTATTTAGGTGTACGTGACCTACTTTGTGGCCACATACATAGATTCAGTTTTTTATCTTATGCATATAAAGTGTTATAAAAGTCGTGCTCTTTTAATTGAATAAATATCAGAGTACTCTACTCACAAATAGTGTGTGCACAAGTTGTACTCTGAGTTTTTAACAAGTGGTATCAAAGCTCCATACGGGGCCTGATATAGTGTGAACAAGTGTGACACAAGTGAAAGAGTCAAATGAGTGAAAATAGTGTGAGGTCTGGGAAACAATGTTTGTGCATATACAGAAGAAAGGGAAACAGTATGAGTGCATAAAAAACAAGAAAAAAGGATGTGTGGCCCAAAGAAATTTGTTCAACCTGTCATCCCGAAATTTGATGGTCATTATGAGTTTTGTTCCATGACCATGGAAAATTTCTTACGCAGCAAGGAGATGTGACAAATTACTCAAGATGGGATACTGCTATTAGGTACCCACTGATGGGCTGTCGTGGTCCATACAAATTTGATTGCATATAAGAAATGCAGTATAGTGCTAGGAAGTGACTCCTAGGTCGTCTCTCAAGGACCAAATGTGGTTCGAGAATCAGGTCTAACACAGTGGGGGGGGGGTTGAAATGTTGTTTGTGGATGCGGAAAAATTAAAATGAAATTAAATTAAAATGCAGATGTAAAAACGTAATTAAATTCAATTAAAACGAAATTAAATGCAAAAACACATTTCACCATGCATGAAAATGAAATTAAAACAGTAAAAACGAAACTGCTACAGTAAATACGAAAATTCACGCTGGAACTGGACAACTCTGACCTTTGCTCAATGTTTTACCCATAACTTTTTCTACAGAGCTCTAAATGAGATGAGGTTTTTTTTTCCTGGAAAATGGACTCAAATATCTTTCATGTGACATAAAAAACGTAGCATTTGGACCTCTGGTGTGGTTGCAGTTATTTTTTTAAAATCAAGTCCAGATAGTGAAAATGCTAAACCCAATATTAGAGTAAACAAATATCTAAACATAGTTAAAACTACTAAAATGCAACACTAAATTAGAGACATAAAAACAACTAAAATTACAATGCAAAACAATTTAAAGCAAAAGCAATAAACAAACACAATTTTTTTTCTACCATTCACGTGACCTAGGTACCTAGTAAAAGAAGTTGAAAAATTCAAATGGCCTAAAAAACTCTTGGCCGTGACTCCCATTTTTAAGCTTCCATGTATTGAATTCAAAGAAAAATTAAAATGGGAAATGTTTCCTCATCCAGCCGAGACTTCACCCTATAGACAAGACAATGCTAGCTCATTGATTCATCCCCCCAATTCACGCTGCATCACCAATTAAATCAGCCCCCCTTTTTACCAAAAAAAATCAATTGTTCTCTCACATGAATTCTCTTTCTCGGAAAAAGCAATAATCAAAAAGCATTTTTAACTCATTCTCCCAACCAGCACCGAATACCAACCTACTTCTACCTATTTTCAATCTCAAAGAAGTTAAAGAACAAGGAATCTAATCAAGGGACCCACAACCATGTTCATTTGGCCAGAAAAACTATGAGTAACGTTGCTGTAGCCGGAAAATTCAACACCTAACTTACAAGAACTTTGTTTAATTCTCAATTAAATTTGGTGCAACACTTATAATCAGCCAGCTCTACTAACTAAAAGAAATGAAAGTGAAATAGGATTTCCATCCTGACAGCAATCACGTGTTCCTCCTCCTTCTATCACATCACTTCAATAAAAAATTTAAATAAGAAATACTCCATTTCTTCACAAAAAAAAAAGAACGTGATTTGATGTCTTAGGCAGCGTGAAAGCTGCAGCAAAGCAAAGGCACCACGTTGCTTTCAATGAAATTAACGCCAAAATGTATTGTTGGCAACGTTCCAGCAAAGTAAGCTTAAAAGCAAGTAGCAAGGATATTTTCATTCAACCGAAATCAAACACAGTAGTCATGGTTCAAAGAAAAAAAATGCAATGTGTAATAAAACCTTGCAGCCAAGCGTCCTTTTCCAAGAAATGTTGCAGCAGCCGAGAGTTAAAAAAAATGTGTGTGACGACTGGCTTCTAACCTAGGACCAAGTGTCACTAAATGAGAGGGTGGGGTCCACCCTAAGGAAACCCTAGTGCCATGTGTCTTACCCTACAATTGGGCCCATCATGTTTTTTCCAAAATTTGGCCCAATATTACAAAACTTGGTTTAGAAAGCCTAATCTACTAAATTAAAATTTGACTAATTCTAAAGTGTCTTTGTGGAGAGTCTTGAATAATTTGATGTCTTCCCTAATGTTCAAAATTGTATCTCTAAAATTTCCCTGCAATAAATAATGCAATTAATTAGCTCAGAATATTCAAATTAATTAAAATTAGAATTTCCGGTCAAATTAAGCACTATTAACAGAAACGGGAAAATACCAGACAATTAAGCACAATTCCCTGATTAATTCTAGCACAATAAACTAAGTAAAGTTGAGAAAATATTGATTCATCACCCACCCCACTGAAGCTCAAGAAAAAGTTGTAGCTGACGCTACTTTGAAGGACCTGAAGGTAAAAAATTACTTGTTTAAGACCATTGACACAGAGATATTAGACACTATTTTGGACAAGAGTACTTCTAAGAAGATTTGGCAATCCATGCAACAAAAATTCCAAGGCTCAACCAGGGTCAAGCAAGCACAGCTTGAAGCCTTGAGACGTGAGTTTGAATTACTCACTTTGAAAGATGCTGAAACCATTTATCAGTATGTGGGACGTACTCTCAGTACTTTCAATAAGATGAAGTCGAATGGAGAGATGATGGACTCAATTACTGTGGTTAGTAATATACTCAGATCACTCACCCTAAAGTTCAATTATGTTGTTTGTTCAATAGAGGAATGTAATGATTTGAGTAAACTAAGTTTTGATGAACTCCATGGAAGCTTACTAGTTCATGAGCAGCAAATGTAGGACTCTCAACCCGATGAACAAGTGTTAAAAATTACTCATGATAATAAATCAGAAATAGGTCGCGGGCATAGCCGAGGAGGTGGTGGTCGTGGTTGTGGAAGAGGTCGCGGAAGACAATCACTAAATAATGCGCTTGTAAAGTGTTTTCGATGTCACAAACTAGGACACTTCCAATACGAGTGCCCACTAGTGGAAAAACAAGCACATTATGCAATGTACGAGGAATCGTCAAGGGTAGAAGATGAAATACTACTGGTGGCGGATTATTCAAGATGGGATATCGTTGTTAGGTACCCACTCCATTAAATCTCAAGAAAACGTTGCAATTGATGCTACGTTGAAGGATCTGAAGGTAAAAAATTATCTTTTCTAGGCCATTAACAAGGAGATATTAGACATTATTCAAGACAAGAGTACGTCCAAGAAGATTTGGCAATCCGTGCAACAAAAATTCCAAGGCTCAATCAGGGTCAAGCGAGCACAGCTCCAAGCCTTAAGACGTGAGTTTGAATTACTCACTATGAAAGATGTTGAAACCATTGATCAATATCTTGGACGTACTCTCACTACTGTCAATAAGATGAAGTCGAATGAAGAGGTGATGAACTCAAGTACTATGATTAGCAAAATACTCAGATCACTCACCCCAAAATTCAATTATGTTGTTTCTTCAATAGAGGAATCTAATGATTTGAGTAAACTAAGTCTTGATTAACTCCATGGAAGCTTACTGGCTCATGAGCAGCGAATGCAGGACTCTCAACTCGATGAACAAGTGCTAAAAATTACTCATGATAGTATATCAGAAACAGGTTGCGGAAGAGAATCATTAAATAAAGCACTGGTAGATCTTTTTCGGTGTCAAAAATTAAGGCACTTCCAATACAAGTGCCCGCAAGTGAAAAAACAAACACATTATGCAATGTACGAGGAATCATCAAGGGTGGAAGATGAAAGACTATTGGTAGCATATGAAGAAACAAATCACCAATCTCTGTAGCCAGAAGATTTGTTTCTTGATTCTGGTTGCAATATGACCTGAAATAAACGGTGGTTTACCAAGATACAAGGACTATGCAAGACCGTCAAGCTTGGTAATGACACCATTGTGGAAGTAGAAGCAAAAGGGGACATTCGAGTTTGTATTAATGGTTGCTCACATATAATCACAGATGTATATTACCTCCCAAAACTTAGAACCAATCTTCTAAGTTTAGGACAACTCCAAGAGAAAGGTTTGGTTGTATTGATTCAAAATGACACCTGCAAAATTTTCCATCCAGATCGTGGATTACTTCTTCATTCTAGCATGAAAGGAAATAAGATGTTTTATCTAACATCCTCAATGAATCCTCACCAATCACAATGTCTTCATGTAAATGAATCTTCTAAACGAGAAATAAAACTTTGGCATAAAAGGTTTGCTCATTTGAACTTTTAGGGACTTTGCACACTTGCCAAAAAGCATTTGGTAACCGGTCTTCCACCTCTAAAGGCGCCCAAAGAAACATGCACCTTGTGTCTCATTGGAAAACAACATAGGGACACCATACCAAGACAAAGTCCTTGGAGAGCTTATAAGAAACTCTAACTAATTCATGCTGATGTGTGTGGTCCCATTTCAAACTCGTCTCACAACAACAAAAGGTACATTCTGAGTTTCATTGATGATTACTCTCATAAAACATGGGTTTACTTTCTGCATGCAAAATTTGAAACATTTAGTGCATTAAAAAGTTTTAAAGCCCGTGTGGAAAAAAAGCCAACGCTTCCATTATCTGTCTAAGAACTGACAAAGGTGGTGAATTTACCTCTGAGGTGTTTGAAAATTACTACAATCATCAAGGGATTTTTAAGACAAATGACCACAACTTACACTCAATAACAAAACAGAGTTGTGGAAAGAAAGAATCGCATTATCTTAAATGCAATTTGAGCAGTCTTACATGAGAAATTTGTTCCAAAATCATACTCGCTTGATGTTGTTCGGTGGTGTGTTCACATCCAAAACTGAAGTCCGTCATTGGCAATAGATCACCAAACTCCAGAAGCACTTTTGAGTGGAGTCAAACCACATGTTCGCTACTTTCGAGTATTTGGTTGCATTGGTCATGTTCATATTCCAGATCAGAAGCACAACAAATTAGATGATAAAAGTCAATCATGTATACTCTTGGGGGTAAATGAAGAATCAATAGCTTACAAACTATACAATGCTGCTAACAATAAAGTCATCATAAGTAGGGATGTAGTGTTTGAGGAGGGAAAAAGCTAGAACTAGCATGGCAATGCCGAAGATGATACTCGAGAAGGTGAAACCGTAGTCCTAGAAGAGACACTAGTAGACTCTACCCTACACGAACTTCTAGTCAGCC
Source organism: Vigna radiata var. radiata (assembly GCF_000741045.1). Classification (NCBI taxonomy): domain Eukaryota; kingdom Viridiplantae; phylum Streptophyta; class Magnoliopsida; order Fabales; family Fabaceae; genus Vigna; species Vigna radiata. The sequence goes on from NC_028357.1 coordinate 15,753,640, forward strand.
ATAACACCAGCTTAGACCCACTGACTAATTCTGATTCAAACTCAAAATCTTGTTATCCTCCAACTAAAGGGAGGGCAACAAGAAAAAGGTGACCACCTCCATGGATGACCGATTATGAAATGAACCTCTTAATAGTAGAAAAAGAAAGTTTAGTACTATGATGATTGTTGCATCTGCACTTGATTCTAATTCTGACTCTGTTGTTTTTCACACTGAGAACAATATGGCACAACCTCCACCTCGTGAGAGGACTTTTAGGGAGATGGCTGCACCAGATTTCGATATCGAAAGCTTGTGCATCCAATATCCTGATGAGGATGTTCCATTTGTTCTCAAGACTGGACTGATCCATTTGTTGCCCAAGTTTCATGGCCTTGCAGGTGAGAGTCCACATAAGCATTTGAAGGAATTCCTGGTTGTCTGTTCCACGATGAAACCTCATGATGTTCCTCAAGAGCACATCTTCTTGAAGGCATTCCCTCATTCACTGGAAGGTGTTGCTAAGGATTTGTTGTACGCTTTGGAACCTAGATCCATTACTAGCTAGGATGATCTGAAGAGGTTGTTCTTGGAGAAATTTTTCCCAGCATCCCGGACCACAGCTATCAGGAAAGACATCACTGGGATTAGGCAGCTTGGTGGAGAAAGCTTGTATGAGTATTGGGAGAGATTCAAGACACTGTGTGCAAGTTGTCCCCACCATCAGATACCTGAACAACTCCTTATCCAATATTTCTATGAGGGTTTGAACAACATGGATAGGGGTATGCTTGATGCTGCCAGTGGAGGAGCTCTTGGAGACACCACACCTGCTGAGGCCAGGCATTTGATTGAGAAGATGGCTTCCAACTCCCAGCAGTTTAGCACCAGGAATGATGCCATTGTGGTGAGGGGCGTACATGATGTTGTTACCCAGTCTTTATCTGCTATTGAAAGCAAGTTGGACAACAAGATTGAATCCCTTGCGAAGTTAGTGACAGAGTTGGCAGCCAGCCAGAAACCTTCAGCTTCATCCACATCTGTTGCACAACTATGTGCTGTTTGTACTTCTCGTGATCACTACACAGATGCTTGTCCTACTTTGCAACCATCAGCTGCCTCTGATGTGCCTCAAGCTTATGCTACTAACATCTACAACAACAGGCAGCCACAGCAGCAAAATTATGACTTGTCCAGCAACAGGTACAACCCAGGGTGGAGGAATCACCCCAATCTTAGGTGGAACAATGCGCCACAACAGCAGCAGCAGGCGCCACCCTTCCAGAATGCCGGAGCTCCTAACAGATATGTGCCTCCACCTATGCAACAACACCAGAGGCAGCAACAACAGCACCAAGAAGCACCTGCCCAACTAGCTGCCCAACCTTCCACTTCTTCTGAGCCTACATTGGAAGAGCTAGTGAGACAAATGACTATGCAAAACCTGCAGTTTCAGAAAGATAACATGCAATTTCAGCAGGAGACGAGAGCGTCTATACAAAGTCTCACTAACCAAATGGGTCAGATGGCTACTCAGATGAACCAGGCACAGTCTCAACATTCTGATAAACTACCTTCCCAGACTGTGCAGAATCCTAGGAACGTGAGTGCCATTACCCTCAGGTCAGGGAAGCAGACTGTTGTGCCTCCTGAGCCCGCTTCTACACCTACACCCGTGCCTGCCACTTGTCCTAGAGAGGACGACCATGACGGTCCACACAGGGCATGTGAGGTGGGTGGATCTTCTTCTTCAGCCGGTGGTTCCTCTTCAGGTGGACCTTCTCCCTCTTCCACCACCACCGCTGCCGCACCTTCTCCGTTGATTGACCGACCTATCCCTCTTCCATTCCCTTCACGGGCTCTACCTAGTAAAAAGACTGAAGAGGTTGATAGGGAAATTCTGGAGACCTTTAGGAAAGTAGAGGTGAACATACCTCTACTCGATGCCATCAAGCAGATACCCAAGTATGCCAAATTTCTGAAGGAGTTGTGCACGCATAAGAGGAAGATGAAGGGCGATGAAAGGATTAGCATGGGAAGGAATGTATCAGCTCTTATTGGTAAGTCGGTCCCGCACATTCCCGAAAAGTGCAAGGACCCAGGTACGATTTGCATTCCTTGTGTGATTGGGAACAATAAATTTGAAAATGCTATGCTGGATCTGGGTGCATCTATAAATGTCATGCCATTATCTATTTATAAATCTCTGTCTCTTGGTCCTTTGCAAACCACGGGTGTGGTCATTCAGTTGGCCAATAGGAGTGTTACCCACCCGACTGGTTATATAGAGGATGTCTTGGTTAGGGTAGGTGAATTGATATTTCCTGCTGATTTCTATGTTTTGGAGATGGAGGACGGTTTCTCTCATGGATCCGCCCCCATTATCCTAGGCAGGCCATTTTTGAAAACTGCCCGTACCAAGATTGATGTATATGTTGGGACATTGTCAATGGAATTTGCTGATATTGTTGTGCATTTTAATATCCTTGATGCCATGAAATTCCCAACTGAGGACCATTCTGTGTTGAGAATTGATACATTGGATGACATTGTTGATGAGTTTGTTGTTGATGATTTTTGTTCTATGCATGAGAAGAAACATTCTTTTCTATCTTCTGTACATTCATGCATAGTATCTGAGTTGGAATCAGGACTTGAATATGATGTTGA
>NC_028357.1:15761115-15763946 GCF_000741045.1 Vigna radiata var. radiata
GAATTGTGTTGATGATTTGCGCTTAATTCTTAGTTATTGTGTCATTTTCACCATTTGGGCTTAATTAGACCAATAATTCATATTTTAATTAATTTGAATTATTTGAGCTTAATTATTCTTATTTCTATTTTCAGGGCAATTTTGGAACGATACTTTGGGACTTTTGGAAGGGCACTAAGCAATTGAAGAATTTTCACAAGGCAAATTAGATTTAATCTAGCTTAGCTTAGTAATTTAGATTTTGTTAATGAAGTTTTGTAATAATTGGGCTAATTTTGTAGAGGAGGCAAAAGCCCAATAGAAAAAAAGATGACTTGTCCCTAGGGTTTTGGGTGGACCCCACCCCATTTTTTTTAGTGACACTTGGTCCTAGGTTTTTGGACAGCAGCCGTCACATAGAGAAATGCTCTCTCTCTCGGCAATGGAATTTTCTTTTGGCTAAACGTTTTTCAGAGAGGGGTTCACGGTTTTATTCATGGAGAATCAATGGAATTTTTTTCTTTTTCCTTTCACTGCTGTTACTTGGGTTGAATGATAGAGCAACAATTTCTATTCCCTTCTTATGAGTGTATTCGGTGTTACAATGAATTCTAGGCTCACTTTCTTCTTGGTAGTTTAAAAAGCTAATTGTGGAAGGCTTGTATTTGATTCATGCTTTCAATGCTCATTACACGGTCACATCATCTAGCACTGCAGTTACCACTTTCATTTACTATTGGTTTAATTATTGATTAAAGAAAAGGGAGTTATTCACGTGAGTGTTGCTGCCAAGAATGAGTTTGCATTGTTTCATTTTTGTCGAGTTTTATTAACCTTGGGATAAGAGATGGAAAGAAGATAGCCTTACCTTGGGAAGCTGCAGACGTCCAGCTTGGCATCTTCTAGGAAGTTTATCTTTTGTTGTTTTATATTACATTGCAAAGTTGACCAAGAATGAGAGAAGGATGTCACGGTCATGCTGCAGGGAGGATCATTTCAATTTGGTGAGCAACGTCCTTGGTTTCTTGAGAAGTGAGAATTGGAAATTCCTTTCGGTTGCAAGGGGTTCACGGTTCATTCAAATTCTCTGTACATGCACCGGTCACATCACATTGATGAAGCATGAATTTATGGCTAAAAGTATTCAAGTTGTTGGAATTGGGGAAACCCATTTATTGCCTTTCATTAATCAAGAAAGAAGTGTTGACTTAGTGAGGTAGGTGCAGCTGTGACGTGGAAGTCTTAGTAGTTCAATTAGGAAAATTTATGATTCATTTGGAAGGCAAAAATTCCTCAATTTTCCATTAAATGAGTAATTAGTGGGTGCAGAGGGTGTTCACGGCTGTTTGCAATGAAGCACACATGTGATTCAATCTAGGTTGCAGTTATATTTTTTATTTGGTGAAAGCATGAGCCACACGTTGATTTACTCCAGCAGCAGGGCACAATTTTAATTCATCTAACGTGTTACGGGTTCTAGAGATTGATTTACTTTATTCTACAAGAATCATTTCCAATTAGCTTTTGGTTTTGGAAGCACCTTTAAGCCATTCTTGGGTTTCTAAATTGAAGAAATTGGAAGTGGGTCCAGAGATTTATTTGGCTTTGGGAGCACGGTGGTACTTGGCTGGAAGGGACGTGAGCTCCATGGATTAAATACTTTGGGTTTTACTTTTTAGAATGATGATGAGTTGATTGTTGGAAGAAGGGTGATTTGATTTGGTGCAGAAGGGGTCTACAGCTGAAATTGGGGGGACACGGTTCCTTGGTTTAGGCTAGCTCTCATTCAATTCTACTTAATTATTTGGAGCGGGTCCCATTGAGTAGAAAGATCATCTTTTATTGATTCTATTTCATTACCTATTATTTCCTTCTTTGCAAATGAAGACACGTGATTGAGCTTGGTGATGGAAGCTTTTGGATAACATCTTTCTCCTTGCATTGGGATTGGTTGCTGCATCACGGAGGTGGCAGATTTTGGCATCAAGAGCTGCAACACATTTTGAAGGTGATTTTGGTTTGGATGTTGAAAATGGGTCACGACTGGATGAGTAAACTTCTCCCAAATTTAAATTCTCTTTGAAGCCAAGACGTGGAAGCCCAACAAGTGGAGGTCTCGGTCAAGGTTATTTGTAGGAACTTTGCAAATTTAATTCCCTTTTGGTAAAAGCACTTGGTCACATGAATGGTAGAATATTTTACATGTTTAATTGATTTTCATTTATTTTTAATTTCGTCATTGCATTCTCAAATATTTTCAAACCCCCCCCCACTGTGTGTTTGACTTGATGCTGAATCACAAAATTGGTCTTTGGGAGACGACCTAGGGGTCATTCCCTAGTTTATACTACACTTTAATTGCACTCAAATTTGATTGGGCGGCGACACCCATCAAATTTTTTCAAAAACTTGTTAACTCATTGGTAAGTGTACCAAATCGTTCAAGTAATAAAACTGGTAAGACCAGGTATCGTTTTCCAAAGAGGCTTGTGCAACACATGACAATTCTTCCTTTCATAACTCAATTAGACATCAAAGTGCACAAAAACACAAGAAACTCTTTTTGGTATTTTTATCAAACAGTTGGTGTGCAAGGAATTTAACATAGTGTATTTACAATTTGTCAAGACTAGAGTTCATCCACTTCATTCTCATGCATTCACAAACATCAATATTCCATCCAATAAGTATTCAATTTCAATTCTAGGTTCAATCATATTTCTCAATACTTCAAGAACCACAATTCATGCCATGGGTGATCAAGCCACAACAAGCATTAAGCATAGAAATCAAATACTAACATGAATTAGAAAAGCATATATCATTAACATCACAAAATACATAAGAATTCC
>NC_028357.1:15764346-15807957 GCF_000741045.1 Vigna radiata var. radiata
TGAAGAATGAAGTGTAGGAGGAGAAGAATGCCCAAAAATCGCGAGAACCATGTTTAAATAACCCATTTTTGACACATCAGCGGAAAGTCGCGCCCAGCGCCCCCTTTTGGGGTGCCCGGGCGCCATAAAAATACAAAACAACGAATCAAAGGGCGCCCAGCGCCCCCCAGGGGCGCCCAGGCGCCAAATCTACAGAAAATCAGCAGCCAGGGGCACCCCAGTGCCCTTTTGGGGGCGCCCAGGCGCCATTTCTGCAGCCAGGGGCACCCCAGCCCCCTTCTGGGGGCGCCCAGGCGCCATTTCTGCAGCTAGGGGGAGGTCTCGGTCAAGGTTATTTGTAGGAACTTTGCAAATTTAATTCCCTTTTGGTAAAAGCACTTGGTCACATGAAATGGTAGAATATTTTACATGTTTAATTGATTTTCATTTATTTTTAATTTCGTCATTGCATTCTCAAATATTTTCAAAACCCCCCCCACTGTATGTTTGACTTGATGCTGAATCGCAAAATTGGTCTTTGGGAGACGACCTAGGGGTCATTCCCTAGTTTATACTACACTTTAATTGCACATCAAATTTGATTGGGCGGCGACACCCATCAAATTTTGGCGCCGTTGCCGAGAGAGAGAGCATTTCTCTATGTGACGGCTGCTGTCCAAAAACCTAGGACCAAGTGTCACTAAAAAAAATGGGGTGGGGTCCACCCAAAACCCTAGGGACAAGTCATCTTTTTTTCTATTGGGCTTTTGCCTACTCTACAAAATTAGCCCAATTATTACAAAACTTCATTAACAAAATCTAAATTACTAAGCTAAGCTAGATTAAATCTAATTTGCCTTGTGAAAATTCTTCAATTGCTTGGTGCCCTTCCAAAAGTCCCAAAGTATCGTTCCAAAATTGCCCTGAAAATAGAAATAGGAATAATTAAGCTCAAATAATTTAAATTAATTAAAATATGAATTATTGGTCTAATTAAGCCCAAATGGTGAAAATGACACAATAACTAAGAATTAAGNGCAAATCATCAACACAATTCGGCGCGAAAAACTAAGTTAATGGTATAAAATATCGACTCATCAATGATGTGTGAATCTGAAGATCCTCTCTCATTTGAAGAAGCCCATACAAATCCAAAATGGAGAGATGCAATGAACATTGAAATCAAAGCAATAGAATGGAATAACACTTAGGAACTCGTGGATCTTCCAAAAGAAGCTACACCTATCGGTGTGGAGTGGATATTTAAGACCAAACTCAATGAAAGAGGTCTGGTAGAGAAATACAAGGCCAGATTGGTTGCTAAAGGTTACGCTCAAAGATTCAGAATCGACTATAGTGAGGTTTTTGCCCTAGTTGATTGACTTGATATAGTGCGAGCCTTACTAGTCTTAGCAGCTCAAGGAACATGGAAAGTCTTCCAGCTTGACATAAAGAGTGCATTTTTACATGGTGAACTTCAAGAAGAGGTGTTTGTCTAGCAGCCTGAAGGGTTTATCAAAAGGGGCGAAGAAAATCAAGTGTATCGTCTCAAGAAAGCTCTATATGGTCTTAAATAAGCTCCACGAGCTTGGTATAACATGATTGAAGCATATTTTGCAAAAGAACACTTTGATAGGTGCTCTAGTGAATACACCTTGTTCATTAAAAGGTTTGATGGTAATATTCTAATTGTTAGCTTATATGTTGATGATATAATTTTTACTGGCAATAATCATCAAATGTGTGAGGACTTCAAGAGTTCAATGCAATTAGAATTTGACAACACAAATTTGGGAAGAATAAGGTACTTCCTAGGAATTGAAGTTATACAGAGTGATATGGGAATTTTCATTTGCCAAAGACATCATGTCCGTGAGATGTTAGCTCGGTTCAACATGATTGAATGCAATTGCTCACAGTCTCATGTACCTAACTGTCACTCGACCAAACCTAATGTTTGGAGTGAGTCTAATTAGCAGGTACACGGCTACTCGAAAGGCATCACATTTGGCTGCCAAAAACCGTATCCTAAAAGGTACCATTGAGTACGATATTTTATACCAAAAGGGAGGAAAAACTAAAATCACAGCCTATAGTGACAGTAACTATGTTGGGGATTTGGATGACAAACAAATCGCTTCTGGAGCAGTATTCATAATAGGAACAAGGGTTGTATCATGGGCTTCAAAAATGTAGTCAGTAGTTAGCTTATCAACTATAGAGGCAGAATATATAGTTGCAGCAGCATGTGCTTGTCAATGCATTTGGCTTTACAAAATTCTAGAACATATTGGGATCGAAAGAAAGGAATCAATCACAATTCTATGCGATAACAATTCCACTATTCAGGTGTCCAAAAATCTTGTCTTTCATGGCGTAGTATGCACATTACAGTAAAATCTCACTTTCTTAGAGATCTTATAAATGACCACATTGTTCAATTGAAGTATTGTAATATTCAAGAACATGTGGCAGATATAATGACTAAAGCTATGAAACTTGAATAATTTGAAAAACTTTGACATATGCTTGGAGTATTTGATATTACTAGAGTAAACTAAAGCTTAAGGAAGAGATTATAAAATTATTCTTTGCATTTTTTAAATAAAAGCCCTATTTCTCATAATTGAATTAGTATGTCAGTTAGCTATTAATTATGTGTACGTGACCTACTTTGTAGCCTGTTACATAGATTTAATTTTTTTATCTTATGCATAAAGGCTTATAAAAGTCGTGGTCTTTCAAATCAGAGCCTTCTACTCACAAGGAGTGTGTGCACTATGCTATGTGTTTTTTATATATATATATATATATATATATATATATATATATATATATATATATATATATATATAACTTTTACTAATATCTTATTTTTTTAATATTAAGATTTTAATAGGTTTCGTATTAAATGCACGTTGTTCGGCAAGTATGTTGATGAACTCAATGCGTTTCTCGAAAGTGGAAAGGTTGACAATGCTATTATAATTAAGTTTGCCAAAGTGAAAATTTTTTAAGGTGTATTTTATTTTATGTACATCATTAATGTTTTATTAAGAAGAAGACTTTTAACTTGAATTACTGATGTTTTGATTATGTTATATTTAGATAAAGTATATCTACAAAACTGTATCGATTGTACTGAGATAATTTATAATGTTGAATGTGAAGATCCTTCAGAATTTAAGAAAAAGTGATGAGTGACATTCATATAACTTTTTATATTATAGTACTGATACGTAATTTTGTTACTTGTGTTATTTTTTAGGTTGACTGCAAGTAATGAGTCACCTTCTCAGAGATCCTAGTATCTACAACACTCCGTAGATGAAATAACAACATTAATATTAATGAATTTTGAGAATTTGGATGTATAGCAAGAGACATAATTGTCAAGAAATGTTGTGATCAATTTAACAAGACTGCATGAAAATGGTTATCAAAACGAATCTGCATTTCTTAAAGAGAATTTATTGCATTTCAAATTCAAGAAAGAGATGTTGAGTTTGGAAACATAGTGAATGAACATAGACAATTCCAATAATTTTTTGTTCACTGTCATACAATTAAGGCAGTGTTTTATTAGATTTAATAAAAAATTAATCTGTTCTTTGGGGAAGTTTACTACAGGTAAAAAACTTTCACTAAATGCTTCATAAATAATATTTTTTGTACTCATTTTGTTTATTTATTTTTTTATTACGTTAGGAATGTACATTATAGAATTTCAGAAACGAGGATTAACACAGTGCATATATTATTTTGGCTAGATGGTGATAAAAAACTTCACAATGAAAAAAGTAATCTGCAGAAATACCTCATCCAGATACATATTGGAAACTCTCAAAAGTTGTTACAACTTATATAATACATGGTCCTTATGGCTCTGCTAACTTCAAGTCACCTTACATGAAATAAGGTAGAGATGCTTCAAATTTTATCTGAAGAAATATACACTATGAATTAATGAAGATGGATATCAATGTTATATGTCGTGATAATGATGATGCGGTTCATGAATCATGATCATCTTCTGATGATACACTCCTTGCAACACTAAGAAAAAGAAAGCGTCATCAGACACCAGTTGTTCCTCAAATCCAAGAGGTGACATTTGTTGTCCCTTCTGAATCCACTATCGCTCCTGAAATTATTGTGTCAACCCACCAATTAGAATTGATGATATTTGTTATGAACATGTGTTATAACTGTATTTTGTGACCTTATCCGTTTGGCTTTATTTCTAGTCCAAGACTTTCAAGTGTCAATGCAATACACACAGATTGAACCCCAATCGTCACTTCTGTTAAAAAACTGACCTATATAGATAATTTTACTTTTCAATTTATTATGGACAATTTTTATTAAACTTTGACAACCTTTAAATAGGTGTAAATAGGACTTTGAACCAACTACAAATAATAAAAACTAACAATAAAATATCAACTAACTTTATTTTATCCCTATATTACTAAACCCAAATATTACTAAACTCAAAACTAATAAAATAATAGATCTCTAAAATTTAAGTTTATCCTAACAAAACTCTCCCATAAACTTAAATTTTTCATCCTTTATTCTCGACCTCTGCTCCCAGACTTCTTCTCTTTATTCTTCTCGACCTCTGCTCCCAGGATCGACCTTGAGTGTTCCGAACTTCTCTCCTTCAGGTGAAACTTTTCCTGAAACACTTGAACTAGTGGCTAAAATCTCCATTGTCGGTGTGCCTCCATAACCCGATCAAAGTCTTCAACCATGAGCTTTGATAGGTCGTTCAACTCCTCGATGATGCATACAAAACTCTCGAAATCATTTGTCAATGATTTCAAACTCTTCTCTACAACTCGACTGGCAGGTAGTGACTCTCCATTTCTGCCAAGTTGATTTGCAACTTTCTCCTTCCAATTTTGAAACTCCCCTTCTCAAATTTTGAAGCCAATCTTGCCTAACACAGTTGTCCCATGTACGCATCTTTTGAAGATGCATTTTTCGCTATCTTCTCACCGTTGTGGACTCGTCTACAATCTCGTAGATCCTGTTCGTCACTCGCATCTTTTTCACCGCAAAAATTTGGGTTTGCTCTTCGTACTTCGTGGGTTCTCGTTTCCCACACTCTACAACATTCCAAACGTCGGGATCCAACATCAACTGCAGACTCCAATTACCATAGTTGACTCAATTTGGCAACTGAACTAAGAAAACACTGTTTGCAAGATTAGCCATCTCTTACTCTCTATTTCTCTTTTTTTTTACTCTCTTTTTCGGACACTCAAACTCTTCTCGCTCTGTTTTTTCTCTCTCGGCTCGACAATATTTAACAACGTGACTGAGCTTACCACAATTGTAGCACTTCATTGATCTACATTCGTATCCATAGTGGCCATGCTTGCCACACATAAAACATTCCACTTTTGACCGATCTCCTCGGCCTTTCCCTTGTCCTCGGTTATGCCAATACTGCTGACCGGTTGTCTCTTCATTTCCTTTACCACATCCAGCTCGTCCTTGTCCTCGGCCTGCTCGTCCTCTGCCTCTAGGACCTCCGCTCTGAGTATTTCGAGCTTCATTCGAGTCAAACTTTGCTTGTGGTGCTTAATCATCGTGTTCCTTCTTTTTCTTCTTCTTTCTCAATTTGTGGGCCTTTAATGGCCCAACTAACTCATCCACAGTTAGGGTTGACAAATATTTTGTCTCTTCAATAGTGACCATGATACTTTCGAAATCATTTGTTAGATTTCTCAAGATCTTTTCTGCAACCCAGTTAGGAGGAACCTCTTCTTCGTTCAATCCGAGTTGATTGGTCATCTTCTGCACTCGAGTTATAAACTCGACAACTCCCTCCTTTTCATCCATCTCTATATGTTCAAATTCTCTTCTGAGGGCTTGAACTCGAACCTGCTTCACGCGGATATCTCCTTTGTATGCCACCTTCAAAATTTCTTTTTCTTCCTTTGCGGACTTTGCATTGGCTATTTTCTCGAATCCAGATTCATCCACTGCATTTTACAGAAAGTACAATGTCGATCTGTCTTTCACTCGTGTCTTTTTCAATGCAGCAGTCTGGTTCAATGTTTGATTCTCATCATCTGCGGGTTCATTATACTCGTCCTCCACTATGTCCCATACATCTTGGGACCTAAGAAGAGCCTTCATTTGCAAAGACCAATTGTCGTAATTGGTCTTTTCCGACAATTGTGGCACACTCATTTCACTGACTACCTTCGTCATCTCTAAAAAAAACAAGCACTCATTTTTCCCCTCACGGTGTTTGACTCTCCCCATCTCTTTTTGTTTTTTTCTCGGTACTCAAAGCATAATGCTTTGATACGATTTTGTAACAGAACGTGACCCACACAAATAATTTTACTCTTTGTGGACAATTTGCATTAAACCTTGGCAACCTTTAAATAGGTGTAAATAGGGCATTTGGCCAAATACAAATAATAAAAACTAACAATAAAATATCAACTAACTTTATTTTATCTCTATCAAAATCAAACCAAATATTACTAAACCCAAAACCTATAAAATAATAAATCTCTAAAATTTAAGTTTATCCTAACAATTTCAACCTACCCCCACAAACCATTTCACAGAAACAATGTTCTATACATACCGGTAAACCGCCCTGGCCTTGTTAAGTATAACTCAAAATACATTTTACAGACCCTTAGAACATTTCATGGAAACATTAAACTAGCCTCACACACATATTCCTCCTTTATTATAGAAAAACATCATGATTGGTCAACAAACCAATTGACAACCTTCACACCTTCAGATGCATCATTTCAAACTCTAATTATAAATGAACTTCCAACTTGGAAAAGACTTGTGTATCCTCCTAACCTTATCTGTCTTCCTGGCCTACCCAAACCACATCCTATTATACCCAAACAAACTATAGAAAAAAATGAAGTAAATGGAATACAAATTTGGCCTATGTTAACGTATTACATTCCTTATCGCATTGATGTTGTAGGATACCTTGTTCCTTGGCGAGACCTCAATGCCATAGGAAAATATCTTCTGCATAGTTTTCTAACATGCAAAAACAAACTGACTGAAATGAAATTATCAAAGGAAGGAGAAATTAGACATTCATACTCTAATAAATATGAATATACATACATAGAGCTGACTTCTTTCTCCTTGTAAAATGCAAGTTATGTTAGAGGTAGCCCCATAGTATAATCATTTAGTGTATTACACTATAAGAGGGTTATGTTGTAACAGTAAATATGTTAACACCCTGGCAAGTGTACCAGATCGTATCAAGTAATAATAGACAGTAAGTCTAGATATCGTTTCCCAAGGGACTCTGTGGCCTAAATGTTCATGTGAATTAATCGCATATGACTTGAAAGAATAATAATTTGAGATTGTAATGCAAAAACGAAATTAAACATACAAATGCAAAAGTTGAATCAATTGATTAAGAATATGAATGAATGGAGTTGTTGGAGTTTACGGTTTCATCCTGATCCACCCTCCTATATCTACTATTCATATTATATTCCACTTTATTATCAATGTTCATGCAACTTTCTAATTTACTCTAAACCCGATCACTTGGCGAAAAGAGCCTATTACCATAATTACTAGTTTACCATCTCTAATCTCTCTAGCAATTACTAATGCATTAATAACAGAAGCTTAAAGCAATTGATCGTCCTACTCCTATCTCTAGGTAGTATTTCATAATGAAGATAATTCTTCTCAGTTCTAGACTTCCCCGTACGTCCCCGTATCGACAAAATCAAAGATCATGACACTGAATGAGTTAAACAATACAAGCTTTAAAGTACAGAGAAGAAAACCCAAACTATTGGTAATACAAGTATATGAATAAAATAGGAATTTCAATATAAGAGAGTTTCACAAAGATTTCATCGTTCCCCAACAACAAAGGGTTTAGTTCACCATTGTCATGGTGAAACTACATGAATTGAACGGAAAGAATGAAAAGATAAACCCTAGATTTGGTAGATTGGAGCTCCCACATCCAAAATCCTCCTCCAAGGGGTGAAAAGACTGTTTTGACGTCTTTCTCTGCCAAAAGATCACCCTTCTGGGTCGTACAATTCTATTTATAACTTAGAAAACTAATAGAAAAATTGGTCCAGGCCCAAAAAACTGGCGCTCAGCGCTGGGCTACCGCTCAGCGGTAGGTGCGACCCTCAAAATAGTGCCCAACAGTGTCGCCCAAGCGAAAAACCGTGAAAAATTGGAAAAACCGGCGCTCAGTGCCACCGCTTAGCGCTGGTTCACCACTCAGCGCCACCTGTGGCACAAAAACTGCACTCTAGTCAACTTTTCAGCATTCTGGTCAACTGGTTGACTTTTCTGCACTGCAACTCTTTGATAATTCAACCCTTCTTTCAAATCATTCAATAAACCTACAAAATCAAGGGAAACCAAGCATAAAACCAAGAAAACCAATTTTGACTCTCTTGTTCTCTAACTTAAGAAAAATGCATGATTTCAAGCTAAATTTAAGGCATAAAGGGTGTGGTTTAATATCAAAATTAAGTATGAAAATAACGGTTTTTCAACCGTTATCAAAATACACTAAATACGTTCGTAGACTCATTGAGGTAATTTTGAGTCATTCTGAATGTTCCTAAATTCAACATACTAGAATATTGTTTGAAAGACTATTTTTCAAGTTCATCTAAGAAACAAGAAAAAAAATATCATTGCATATGTGAACGATAACGTTACCATTAATTAGGATCTCTGAAGTAGTTAGTGTTGTAAAAAACGGATAGAATCACGAACAAAATTTCTTGAGGCATGTAGTTTCACTGTCCTTAAGGACTTATCCGCGGTGTATTGCGCAAGTCCCCCAAGATACAACAGGAACTTCTCAGAATTTTTGAGGATCTCAGAACTAGCAAGGATCTCTTAAAAGAGTATAGAAACAAACCCAAAATATTTTTTAAAAAGAGAAAAAGAAGACAAGAGAATGAGAGAAGATTGAATTTTTGGTGTGTCTTGGAATGAAGGAAGAGCTCTCTATTTATAGAGCTAGGACAGAATAAAAGAAATAAAAATCAATAAAATAAATGAAAATTAAAAACATTAAATTTTTAACGTTGAGCACTTAAGGAATTTTTTATCGTTGCTCAAAATATTACCATTGGCAATTAAGGATGTTAACTTTGCCAAATACAACGTTACAGTACAACGTCTTTTGCAATCAACGTTTTACGACAATCTCCCACTCATTGCAAAAGAAAGTTGAAAGAAAAGTCTTTGACTCAAATAGTTCAAACATTAAAAGAAAGATAAGAAACTTTTATTCTGGGTTTCATAGGATGTAATGCATCAGAGCTGGTATAACAAGCTATATGAACCGAAGACACTTGACGTGTGTTAGAGGTTTATCAATCATAATGCACCCCCATAATCCTTGTTGTTATTGATGTGTTGCGCTTACTAGGCCATGCGCGTGCCCGGTATTCCTGAGTGGTCTAGAGATCATGCCAAGATCTCATGCAAGCGGCCCCACTAGACACTCATATAGATGATTTTATCAAGTGTATGCTGCAAATCATACACCACTCATAAGGGATATGAAAATCATTAAAAAATTTGTTTGAATTAAAGTTCTTTCACCACATAGAATTTTAATGGCAAAGTTTAATCTCTCAATAATGCAGTCTCTAGCACTTTCACACACACAATAGGAAGGGACATAATTTATTAAAATCAATTTAGTGATATCAGAACTAACAAGTGACTTGTTTTTACCTATATGAACCTTATTCATGGGATCTCTAATCACAAAGGTTGGGTTACCATCACTTGTTTGTTTGCAAGTGACTTAAGTCTCATTCCCCTCGATGTTTCTAATATCATTTGTCTTCCTAGGGGTTTTGTTAGAGAATCTGCTAGATTTTGTTCTGACTTCACATAATCAATGAAAATAGTTCCACTCTTTAAAAGCTGCTTCACCAAATTGTGTCTCAATTGTATATGTTTATTCTTTCCATTGTAATTCTTGTTTTTAGCTATAGCTATTGTAGATTGACAATCACAGTTATTGATACCGATGGGGTTGGTTTCATTCGTAGTGGAATGTTCACTAAGAAGCTTTTCAACCACTCAGCCTCATTATCAGCCATCTCGAGAGCAACAAACTCAGATTTCACTGTTGATCTTGCAATAAATGTTTGCCTGGCTGATCTCCATGTACCCTCAAGTGTGAATACATAACCACTAGTGGATTTTGTCACGTCTGAATCAAAGATCCAGTTAGAATCACTATACCCTTCTAGTACAGCGGGAAATCCACTGTATTTAATGGCATAATCCATTGAACCTCTTAAGTACCTCATAATCTTAACAAATGCATCCCAATGTTCCTGATTAGGACATTGAGTGGACCTACTCAGTCTACCTACTGCATAAGCAATATCAGGTTTAGAAAAGCTCATTAAGTGCAGTAAGATCCTAATTATCTGGGCATACTGAGGCTGAGATAATGATTCTCCTTTATTTTTCATTAAATTAGAATTAGCATCGTAAGGGGTACTCATTAAATTAGAATTAGCATCATAAGGGGTACTTATAATACCTAAACTTCTTAAGAAATTTCTCAATGTATTGTTCTTGAGATAGCAATATACTATATCCCTTCCTTATGATTCTAATACCTAATATCACATTGGCTTCACCCATGTCTTTCATTTAAAATTTTGATCCTAGAAACAATTTAGTTCTAGGAACAATTTCATTGCATGTACCAAAGATTAACATGTCATCCACATACAAGCATATAATGACACAATCACCGTTTTCATATTTAGAGTACACACATTTATCAACATCATTAGGTGAAAAACCATCACAAAGCAACACATTATCAAGTTTTTCATGCCATTGTTTTGGTTCTTGTTTTAGCCCATACAAGGATATTGAGAGTTTGCATACTTTTTCCTCTTGACCAAGTACAACACACCCTTCAGGTTGAGTCATATAAATTTCTTCCTCTAAATCACCATTCAAAAAGGTTGCTTTAACATCCATATGATGTATTACTAGTTTATGTATAGCTGTTAGAGCTAACAACACTTGGATAGAGGAAATCCTAGTCATAGGAACAAAAGTATCAAAGTAATCTATGTTGGGTTTTTGAGTAAAACCTTTTGCTACTAAACTTGCCTTATGTTTTTCTATGGATCCATCAGGGTGATATTTCTTCTTAAAGATCCACTTACAACCAGTGGGTTTTGCTCCTTTAGGCAAATCTACTAAAGTCCAAATATTGTTTTTCTGAATTGATTCAATTTCAGTCCTAATGGCCTTATCCCAATGTTTTGCATCAAGAGCATTAGTATCTTCTAAAAAGCTTTTTGGATCACTATCAACAAGATAAGTATAAAAGTCATCTCCAAATGAAGTTTCTTTTCTTTTTCTTTTACTTCTTCTCAAATCCTCATTCATGGTATCACTATTATTATTATTATTATCATTATCATCAACAGGTTGAGACATCTCACTGACCTTTAAGGGAAACACATGTTCAAAAAACTCAGCATTTTCCGTCTCCATTATAGAATTTCTCTTAAGTATCTTACTTTTAACAACTAGAAACCTGTAGGCAGCACTATGTTCAGCATAACCTATGAACATGCAATCAGCGGTTTAAGAGCCTATTTTCCTTTTCTTAGGATAGGGTAACATCACCTTAGCTAAGCACCCCCACACTCTTAGACATTTAAGGTTAGGTTGGTAACCTTTCCACAACTCATAAGGAGTTTTACCCATTTTCTTATGGGGTATTCTATTTTGTAAAATATGCAGTAAGTAAGGCTTCTCCCCAAAGGTTATCAGGTGCACCAGAACTAACAAGCATAACATTCATCATTTCCTTAAGTGTTATATTTTTTCTTTCAGCTACTCCGTTAGACTGAGGTGAATATGGTGGGGTCACTTCATGGATAATCCCTTCTTTAACACAATAGTCATTAAACAAAAATACTCACCACCTCTATCTGATCTAATCCTCTTAATCTTCTTATTCAATTGATTTTCTACTTCTGCTTTATAGGTTAAAAACACATTAAAGGCTCCATCTTTATGTTTGATTAAGTAAAGTTTGGTGTATCTAGAATAATAATCTATAAAGGTCAAAAAATAATTTTTACCTCCTCTAGACATAGTTTGTTTCATATCAGCTAGATCAGTATGAATTAACCCTAACAGTTCAGTTTGGCGTTCTACAGAAAAACATGTTTTCTTTGTTAATTTAGATTCTACACATTNATCACATTTACTACTCTGTTTATCATGCATATTAATCAATCCTAGTCATTGTAATTTCAAAACATACAAGGAATTCACATGTCCTAATCTAGCATGCCATATATCATATGAGTCAACAATGTAAGAAGAAGAGCTTGATTCATTAATATTTTCATAAACATTTAGAATGAAGAGTCCTTGATCACAATATCCCTTCCCCACGAAAACATTATTTTTTGTCATAATGATCTTGTCAGACTCAAATGACACTTTAACCCCCACCTTTCCCAATAGCGCTACAGAGATTACATTAACTCTGATTGATGGCACATGTAGCACATCACTCAAGGCCAAAGTTTTTCTAGATGTGAGTTTGAGAATAACTCTTCCTTTTCCTAGAACAGGAGTGGTGCTGGAATCACCGAGGTAGACGTGTTCTTCTCCATCCCCTACATTAGTGTAAGAGGTAAAGGCACTTCTGTTTGCACAAATATGCCTGGTAGCACCAGAGTCTACCACCCATTTGCTCACATTGGTGATTAGATTTACTTGAGAAATGACCGCAGGAATAATGTCATCTCATTTGGCTATATATGCCCTAGGACGATTGTTGTTTCTTACTCTACGCCAGGTGGGTTTAGATTCATTGGGATGGGATTTAAGAAAATTATTTTTCTTTTTTTGATCAGGTTTGTGTGCGTACCTTTTGGGAGCAACAACAACTCCATACACGTCTAAAAGCGATTGTTGTAAAAAACTGATAGAATCACTATCCTAGGATACAACATGAACTTCTCAGAATTTCTGAGGATCTCAGAATTAGCAAGGATCTCTTAAAATAGTATAGAAACAAACCCAGAATATTTCTTTTGGGTGTTACTCCTTCCACCCCCACCAATACTCCCTGCACCTGCTCAAACTTCTTCAAAAAAATTTTAATTACAAAAATATCCATCTCATTTTCACTCTCTGGTGCCGCCCCCACCCCCATCCTACTTTTTCCAAATCTGTTTGACATACTTCCTAACATACACTCTTCTCTACACCTCCCCAATTATTTTATTTCCAAAAATACCCAATAATTTTTAGTTTTACCATTTAACTTTTTAGTTTATTTTTTCTAAACCCTAATTCACTTTTAACTTTCCCTTTTTACTCTTCCTTCAGTCGCACCCCACTTCTCCACCCCCACAACACACATCAAAATGATCTCTTTCATTCCTCCACCCTCACAAAATTCTCTCTTTCACTAGTCCATCCCCAAACGTTCTCTCTTTCCCTTCCTTCTTCTCGTTGTCTTCTTCTGTTGGAATTCATTTTCCATTTTCGGTTCTTCTATCCAGTGAGAGGTGTGCCTTGTTCGTTTGTGGAGGGGTGTATCTTTCGTTCGTGGATGTTTCGTGGCTGAAGACCAGGTTGTATTTCATTGTTGTTGTTTAGGTGTTGTAAACATACGGTTGGATTTTGTTTAAGTTTGGTTTCCTGTATTGAAGAGGGTGTTGGATTTTGCTCAAGTTTGGTTTCCAGTATTGTATTTTGTTGTTCTGTTTATTCATTCATTCTACATCACTTCTATGTTGAACGGATGTCAATATGCATTACCGTCTTAGACGAATGTCAACATCCGTAATATAACATCCGTTGGTTAATTAAGTGGTTGGTTGTTGGATAAAAAAACAGAAATTAAATATAATTGAAGGGCATAAGAGGAATGGGGAGGTGGAGGAAGTGGTATGTGGGGGTGGAGGGAGCAACACCCATTTATTTTAGAAGAGTAAAAGAAGACAAGAGAATGAGAGAAGACTGATTTTTTGGTGTGTCTTGAAATGGAGAAAGAGCTCTCTGTTTATAGAGTTAGGACATAATAAAAGAAATAAACATCAATAAAATAAAAGAAAATTAAAAACATTAAAGGAATTTTTTTTTCGTTACTCAAAATATTACCGTTGGCAATTAAGGATTTTGCCAAATACAACGTTGCAGTGCAACATCTTTTGCAATCAACGTTTTACAACAGCTAGCTACCAGTAACAATTTATTGCTCCAGTAGCGGACAAACGTTTCTTGGAATTTAACATATTTTTATGCCATCAAATATCAGTATAACTATTACAACAACTCCTCATTTTTCATGGTAACATCCTTATAAAATTGATATTAACAATAATAAAACTTTGTATCTGCAACAAATGTATATTGTAATATACTCTTTGGTTTCGAAAGTTTGAATTTTTCAAAATGAAATACAAAGTTAAAATGATAACTCCAAATAATAACAGTTTAACTTGGATAAAACAAATAAAAATCTAACCTTTTCAGTGGAAAAATGGCCTATCGATGACTGGAACCACCACTTCTTACGCTGTGTTCACGTAGAGGTATTTTCCTGTTCACGCAGATTGGCAAGCGAGTAATTTAAGAAAAATTGTGTTCACTTTCGCGGAATTGAGGGTGATGATTTGAAGGTATTTGCGGGATTGTGATACTGTTCACTCACCCTCTGAAGTGCGAAGATTTGGATGAATTATTTGAGCTTTGTCTAAAATACCCTTATCATTTTAAATAATTTGTTGTTGCCCTTACCACTTGAACCAGCACTGTGTAGTCATGAGACTGCATTGAACAACAGAGATTCCTGACCTGGAAGTGTTTTGGTTGTTGCTGTAATATTTGCAGTGTGTGGGTGGATGATGAAGAAAGGAGGTGGTCCGAGCATGAAAGTCTGAAAGATGGGTGCTGGCTGGGTGAGAGGAAGAAGACGAAGAACTTGTATCCGGATACGCACACCAATGAAAACATGAAGAACTTTGTATCCGGTTACCCCTCTACTGTATCTGAATACCATTTTTTTTATTTCTTCTTCTTCTTCTTCTTCTTCTTGAAGCTGGTCCGTAGCGCATGACTTGGAAGTGGTGGAGGTGGTGGACGGTGCTGTTTGCAGGCGGGGCTAGCATGAGCTGCAGGTGGTGGAGGTGGTGGACGCTGTTGTTTGGACGTCCTTTGTGGCACCGTAGGTCGACTGGGATGAAGCTGAGAAAGGTCGACGATGGTCTCTGTGGTGGTGGAGGATGCAGTGCGGATGACATGGAGGTTGATGGTGGTGAATGCACAGTATAATTTAATTAAATTGTATAAGGTATACAGAGCCTTGAGCTATGGCCTCTCGCCGTTAATCCACCTCCACCTGTGGTGGCGCAGGTTTCTCATGCATAGCAGAAACTTTTCTTCTTCTTTTTTTTTTGTAGAAAAAAGAAAAAAAAAAGAGAATAAAACACAAACTAATGCACAAAAAATTCCTTCACTGTTCCAATTAAATGTGAATAATTGTGAATTAATTACTATTAAAAAAATCCTTCACGAATGTTATTCACAATGGTAATTAATTAAATGTGAATAATTGTGAATTAATTACTATTAAAATGTGAATAATTCCTTCAAGAATGTTCCAATTAACCTCCTAGTTTTTCTAATAGCAATTAAATTAATTACGATATAAAAATGTGAATAATGGTTAATTAATTACTATTAAAAAAAATTCTTGTCATAGCATAATAATTATTAATTTAAATATAACATTTTTAAAATTATTTACAATTAAAGTTTCTACCAATTAAATAAATTTTCTATCAATTAAATTTTTAAAATTAGTTTTAATAATTATTCTAAATTTTTACTCTTAATAAACATTTTTACAATTAAATATAACATTAACAAATATAATTTTATTTACTTTAATACTTAGGGGCATTTTGGTAATCTTTATTTTCTATCAATTAAATAATTTTTTTTAACTGTCACATCAATCAAATCTTACACTAATTCTCACAAACTTCACCTCCAAATCCACTCTCAATTACCTTCAAATCCACTCAAGTAAACACAAAAAAAATCACCCTCAAATCCCCTCAAATCCACTCAATCACTCTCTTCCAATCACTCTTCCCCCATCATCCCCAAGTAAACACACTCTTAAAGTTTGATACATCAGAGGATGTCATATGTCCAAAATGAAGAACACAAACCACTACAGTAAAAAATGCAAACCAGGTTTCCAAAATGAAGATGAAAGGGCTCAAGTACTAATTAATATAAAAAAAAAAAAAAAACTACTCTAAGAATAGACATTATTCATAAGGGATGCATTAACTTCAAATTATCTGACTTTTTTTTTGGGTTATAAATTGTAAATTAAATTCTGCATTAACGGTTTTTCTTATACATATACTCGAAATTCTTTTTAAAAAACAAAGTATGATCTTATTATGCAATAGAAGTCACAGATCGCAAAAGTACAATATATTTCCAAAAATTACTTGGATTTAAATATAAAAATTTCACTAAAATACTTGGGTTTAATGATAATATGTTTTCTTTATTATTATGAACAATATATCATATTAGAAATTATTATATGTATGTTAAAATTAATTTATAGTATAATTTTATATCACATCATAATATTGATTAATATTATTACTAAAGTACTTGGATTTAATGATAATATGCTTTACTTATTATTATGAATGTTTTTATCACATTAGAATTGATTATATAGTGTGAAATGGCATTCTTTGATATATCTCTGGAAATTAAAAACTGTCCAATCCCTATAATTAAGCTAATCCCTATAACTAATCCTGAAAATTAGCTAATGCAATAAATCAACCTATATTTGGTAAATTACTATACAGTAAATCAATTAGAAATATTAACACTCTTCCTCAAGTTGGTGCATAAATGTCAGTCAGGCCCAACTTGCTTAGAAATTTAGAGAACACTGGTTTTAGAACGAATTTAGTGAGAATATCAGCCAATTAATCTTCTGTTCTGATCTTAGGCAGCTCTAAAATCTTCTTATCCAACTTTTCCTTGATGAAAAATCTGCCTACTTCAACATGCTTTGTGCGATCATGTTGTACTGGATTATGGGCAATATCACATGCAGCTTTGTTGTCACAATACAGCTGGATTGGTTGCCTAGGAGGGTATCCCAAAAATATTCCAACAGTAGCTTTAACCACAATGCTTCACATAGACCAAGTGCTATACCTCTAAATTTAGCTTCTGCACTTGAGCGAGCCACCACATTTTGTTTCATTTTGTTGCAAGGCTTTCATTTCCTCATTCATTGCATTTTTCCATCGTGGGTCAACCAAGGCTTCCTGTACATTGTTAGGAATAGCAAGAGTAGATAATTGATTTACAAATGACTTATTTGATTCAGACAAACGGTGGTAGGAAACAAAATTATTTATGGGATATCTAACCTTACTAGAAAGAGTAGGCTCATAAGTTAGTTTAGGAATACCTCTAGTGTGTCGTTCTGGTAGTTTTTTTTTTGTTGGCACAAGATTAAGAGCATCCATGACAACGGATGATTGGTTTGGTGTATCATCAAGAGGAGTCATACCAAGTTCTGTCACCACCTCATAATGTGAAGTCCCATTTATTTCATTTTCCATCTCATCAGTACAACTTGATTGTAAGTTATCTGCACAAGAATTATCGCTACTGCAATTTACCTCTAAATGGTCTTTCTCAAGATATACATATTCTTGGCAATTATAGTCTAGAGTTTGCAGTTCTTTATGGTTCTCCCCCTGAATTGCAGATTCTGAAGAGAAATACATTATTTGTTCATGAAAAACAACACCCATGCTTATAAACATCCTTTTAGTTGGAGGATGGTAACACCGATACCCTTTTTGGTGTATAGCATATCCAAGAAACACACATCGTAAAGCCCGAGGTGCCTATTTGTTTGGGTTCTTTTGAATATGCACGAATTTTACACAACCAAAAACTCGAGGAGGCAAATCTGTACTACCAAGGGCAACCACTTTGTTCATGAGAGTCTGCAATGGCGTTTGAAACTCATTAGAGCTAGAAGGGATACGATTTATGACATATGTTGCCATTGTAAAAGCCTCTCCCCAATAAGAGAAAGGCATATGGGCCTCTAATAATAAAGAGCGTACCACCTCTAGTAAGTGTCGATTTTTTCGCTCGGCAACCCCGTTTTGTTGCGGTGTATTGGGACACGTAGTTTGATGAATTATCCCATGAACTTCAAAGTACCTCTTGAGGTCTAGGCTTTGGTATTCACCACCATTGTCACTACGAAGCACCTAGACCTTTGCGTTGTATTGGGTTTCAATCATTTTGTGAAACTTTTGAAATATCAAGTTCACTTCTCCTTTGGATTTCATTAACCATAACCAAGTCATCTTAGTGCAGTCATCTATGAAAGTAATAAACCAACGTGATCCTCTTAAAGTAGAAATCTTAGTAGGACCCCAAACATCCGAGTGTATAAGCATAAAAGGAACAATACTTTTATTCAAACTGAACGGAAAAGGAACACGATAACTTTTTGCTTGTTCACATACATCACAACGAAAAACAGAGATGTCAATCTTTGCAAATAATAAAGGAAACAATTTTTTCAAGCAACTAAA
Organism: Vigna radiata var. radiata; assembly: GCF_000741045.1. NCBI lineage: Eukaryota > Viridiplantae > Streptophyta > Magnoliopsida > Fabales > Fabaceae > Vigna > Vigna radiata. Next base: position 15,783,036 of record NC_028357.1, read on the forward strand.
CGAAGCATGTCCCAAGCGACGATGCCATAGCCAAATTTCAGTTTCTTCTTTCTGTTTGGTAGAACTCTTCACGGTCAAAGCGCTTTCTAACTTCCCAGAATCTTCCAACACTAAGTCCAAATAGTATCATCCCCCTTGTTTAACATCATAACCAATTGTATGTCTGGTGTGAATGTCCTTAAACACACAAAAATTAGGCCAAAAAATAACAATACAATTTAGGGATGTAGTAATTTGTAATACAGACAAAAGGTTATATTCTAGAGATGGAACAAATAAAACAGAATCCAAAGTAAAATTATTAGTAAGAGTTCAGGATCCTTTTCCAATAACAAAGGTTGTGTCACCATTGGCAGTGGAAATCAATTCTTTTGAGGATGGTTTCATGGATGAAATTTGTCTAGAATCAAACGTCATATGATCAGTAGCACTTGAATCAATTATCCATGTGCTATTAGTAATAGGTACAAAAAACTTACCACCATTATCTCTAATTGCCATCAAAGCAGTGGACTCTTTGGAGGCTTCATCTGTGTTTTTTGCCTCACCAACTGCTGCAATTGGATTCTTTCTTCGTTGATCCCGACTGTGATCCCACCACTCTGGATATCCATTAAGTTCAAAACAATGACTCTTAGTGTGTCCCTGTTGATTTTAGTGAGTGCATTTAAACTTAGACTTATCTATATTTGAGTTCGCTTTAGGATGGTTTCCCTTTGTTTGACCCTGCCAGTTTCTGTTTCAAGCTATCATGGTTGTGCTGTCAAAACTTTCTGATTCACCTTTCAAAGTCGCTTGACGTATTGCCTCTCGACGAATCAATGCATAAGAATTCTCCAACTCTGGGACAGGTTCTTTGCTTAAAATCTCTCCACGAATTTGTTCAAACTCACCATCTAATCCTGCAAAGAATATATGCACCCTTAGTTGTCCAATTGATTTCTTGTAAGCTGTGACATCTTTAGGATCTTTCATGACCACCTCATCACGATGATCCAATTCTTGAAAAATTTCCATCAATTCTCCATAATACTCCGAGAGAGGCCTACCATTTTGTTTTGCAGTAAAGGCCTTTTGATTCAAAGAAAATACTTGTAACTCATCACTTCCATCATAGGAATGCCTTAGATAATGCACTCCAAATTTCATGGGTTGTAGCTAAGTGTAAGTAACGCTTCATAATTTATGGGCTCATGGACAACAACAACCACCTCTTCACCTTCTGATTTTCTGCATACCATTTTTCATAACCAGAATCTTGCTCTGCAGGTTGTTTCTCCTTGCCACGAATATATGAGAGTTTCTCCCTCTCTACGATATGCATTTCCATTATATGTGATCATATGTCATAATTTGTTTCACTAAGAACGATTCCGGCATTGAACGCACTTTCAGATTGAATAATGACAGGAGTCAATGCAGACCCTGATTTGGGTGCAAAATTTTTATCAGACATCTTATGGGTCCACAGGGTGTTTAGAAAAAAAAAATTGGTTAAGAAAATGGTGGATCAAGGTTAAGGAACCTAGCTCATGATACCATATTGTGAAATGACATTCTTTGATATATTTTCATAATTACAGGGAGTACATATATGTAGAGAAGTAAAGAGAATATATATGTGGAAATAAAAAAACTGCCCAATCTTTATAATTAAGTTAATTCCTATAACTAATTCTGAAAATTAACTAATGCAATAAATTAATCTATATTTGGTAATTTATTATACACTGAATCAATTAGAAATCTTAACATTATATTTATGTTAAAATTCATTTATCGTATAATTGTTTACCACATCATAATTTTGATACGTAATATTATTTTTCTAATATTTTAAACTAGACAATGACAATGTACTCAAATCTTTTCAAGGTATTAGTATTTTCCCACTTTGAGTATGGATCCTATTTTTAATTCAATATTTCTAAAAGTATTAGCACTGAGAATCCAAACATTTGATCAAAATGGAATGACAAATACTTTTCACAATACATTGAAGGCAACAAAGCAGGTTTTTGTTTCATAATGAAAACAAAATAAAACACACATAATATTATTAAATATTATTATTAATTAATAATTAAATAGATATCATGAGTAATTATAGACATCTTTAAAAAAAGGAAAAAATATTAAGAAAAATTATTAACATTACAGTACAAAAATTAGTTCTTTTAACAAAGAGTACAATGTGTGGTGGTTTTAGCACAACTTCTAGTAATCATTTATAAGGATGGAAACGTAATACTTTATAAAGAGTGAAACACAATATTTAGTGTTTATGAGTAAAGATTTTTTTTTTTTTAAAGATTCTATATGTTTATCGTGGTGGTTTGTTATCGGAGTTTGATTCCTTGGTTAGTATATTTATTTTTAGAAGATGTCACTTCTATCAATAGTAGCTATCAGTAGTAGTTATGTGATAGTTCATAATTTTTGACTTTTAAGAAAACTCATTTTGAGAAACAATTGAAATTAACTTTTAAATGAGCTAAAATGGTTTATGAGAGAAATTACTATAATATTAAAGAGGATGATAAGTCACTTGAGACTTTAAGGAAATATGGTATGAGTAGACCAAAGAAAATTAATACTAGATCTATCAAAACAAGGACTTTTAAAAAACAATAAGGAATTTTATAGGCTTTTTTTTTCCTTTGAATGTGAGAGTTAGTTAATGATAAATTTCATGATAGGATGATGAATTTATTTACAAAGTTGTTTGGGGCGGCATTGGTTTTCTAGGTATTCACTTAGTTTGCTTTTTTTCTTCATAATAGATATTTTTTTGTCAATGTGCAATGTAAATTTATCATGAGTTTGACATCATCCTGTCATGTTTTTTATGTTCTTTTCTTTTTCCTTTTTTTAATAAAATCTTCAAGTAATGATAATGATACCTAACATGAGCCCACTACTGATTAATTTGAGAGTTATTAGGCTTAATGCTTTAGAGAGTTTAATGCATAATGGTTACTGTAGAAATTGGACCATAAGGGTTTATGTATAAAGTGAAATTGGTTAAGAGTTTAATGCATAATACTTCATGTATTTTTTTTAGAGTTAAATATATTTTTAGTTCCTAAATTTTAAAGTGAAATTTGAATTTATCTTTGTTTGAAATTTTGATACAATTTAGTCCTCAAACTTTGAAGATGAATGGATATAGCTCTCATAACCTAATGTTATTAAATTTTTTTGACATGTTAATCAGCCTTTGAGGCTAATGTTTGATCTAAAATGTGCCAAATGGTGTAAAGAAGTCAAACGTTAACTTAAGACATCACTTAACATATAAAAAACAGTTAACACATTTAGATTAAGATAACTATATTCATTCATTTTTAAAGTTGAGAACTAAAATATATCAAAGTTTAAAACAATTTCACATCTAAGTTTAGGAATTAAAAACATATTTAATTATTTTTTATATTAAAAATATTCAAGACACATAGACAATTTAAAGATGTTGAAGGGATACAGCTGAGTTAAAGATGCTCAAAGCATGAGGTCTAGCTATAGATCCTTTAATTGTAAACTTGAGCTATAGATGCTCAATGCACAAGGTTAAGTTAAAGATGTTTAAGGTACAAAGGTGGGCTGAAATGCTCAAGGCACAAGGTTAAGTTAAAGATGTTTAAGTTAAAAGAGTTTTGTTTATTTGTGCTATATATACTTTGGATAATGATATTTAGACAACATTTTTTTGACAACATTTGAACATTGATTACATGTCCATCTTTAATTGGTCAAAAATTACTCCACAATAATGTTTATGATTAGGAAAATGATATATAGACAACAAACTTTGACAACATTTAGACACAGGATGCGTGTCTAAATGTGATTGGTCCACGTGAAATATGAATTTTAAATTCGACCGCAGATGTGGCATGCAGAGAAGTGATCAGATTTGAATCTGAAAATATTTTTTTCATCTTCGCGCATTCAACACATTTGAGAGTTTGAGAGAGAGAGAGGGAGAAGCGAAACGCGTTCAAGAACCCAGCCGACACCGTCACAGTGACGATCTCGTTCGAACCGGCCTCCATTGCCGTCGGATTGCCGCCGCCGTAGACCCGTCGTCCTCCGTTGTCTTCCCTCCACGCAGCCACCCAGAATCGCGTTCGAGCCGGCTTCGAAGAAGGCAAAACCTAGACGTCGGAGGTGCGCCATCGTCTTCTCTCCTCCAAGTCACCGTGCTGCCGCCGTTGAGCCGTCATTCGAAGGCAACATCTTGCCGTCGTCCCAACTGCCTAGTGCCGTCGGATTGTCGTCGGAGTGCCGCCGGAGGTTCGCCGAAGTACCTTTCTAAAAGGTATTTTCTTCCCTTTAACAATGATTTGCATGAGTATCTTCTTTCATTGAGTTGTTTTCTAGCACTGCTGTTGTATGGTTAGAAGCAAAGTCTATAGTAGGAAAACACCCATTACCCTATAGTAGAAAAGCCTATAGTAGAAAGCCTCAAACTTGTCACGTGATAAATCATGGGACTCAATTGGCTCGATTGTTCTCGATTTCTTTTTTTAGGTTTTGATTATTATCCTTTGTTCTTTTTATTTTTTAGCTTAGTTGCTTGATATCAGTGCTCCAGTAGAGATTAGGCGATCCTTAGATGTTGTGAGTATGAAGAAGAAGCAGCGTCGATTGCTTATAATGGTGATGATAAGCCAGACTTCCTTAAGAAGACAAACAAAATCTAAGGTTAGATCATCCCAATTTTGTTGCGGGAACTAAAATTCCTACCAGCATTCAAAGGTCATTGTGTTATTTTACCAAGAATATTTGCTTTTTCCTATTGCACTTTTTAAGAAAAGTTTCTTGAAGTTGATTGAGTGAACTTGTGGTGGAAGCCAGATTTGATGGGAACTCTAAACTGATCGCGTTACCGTTAATGGATTTAAAGCTACTTATGAAATTAAGGATGGTGCGGAAGGACCGAGAGGATGGAAGGTATTTCCTCTCCCTTTTCATTTTGTTGTTTTATAGTTATAACTTTTGAATTTAAAATGTCAATTTTTTTTGTACTCTGTAGTGTTCTAACACGGAATGGAATTTTGCAGAGTAGTGGTCTTCCTTGGTTAACACCAAAGAAGACATTGAGTTTGGATAATCTAACGCATGCTATATCTGAAGTAATTAGAGTAAGTATATTGATTTTATCTAACTGTAATTGTTATTCTCAATGCTGAAGCATGGAAAAATACTACTATTGCTTTTCATATTGTAAACTAGTATGCATTTTCTCTATTTAATTTAATAATACAGATAGGGTACTTAAATTGCTTTTGGGAGAAGTAAAAGTTTGATCTTTCAAATTGAGAATTTTAGTTTGCAAGAAAGGAAACTGACCAATAAGGGAAAACGAAGAATGAATCATTAACTGGATTTGCTGATTATAAAAAAAAAATGAGAATGAGATGGCACTGTGGAAGATGAAGCAAGTGGGGGCACATCTTTTTTTTGAGAATGATGGCACTGAAACAACAATACCCTATTTGTGGGGGAGAAAAGTGTACGATTAAATCAATTTATAATTTTAATGTTTTTACATGTTTTAAGGTGCTACCAAAAAAAATTAATAAATTTAGTCTAAAATCGTTTATTTTTGTTATATAAGAAATTAAAACGGGAGAGAAATATAAATTTGTGGGGCTAGTGGAGCTGAAAAGCAACTTTTGAAATAGAAGGGTATGAGGAGTTGAACAATTATTTTCCTGGGAAAGTTATGCAGAAGATGTGAAAAGTGAATTTATTCTATTGTTGAACGTGTGAAAGCATAACAACCCTTAGACAGGTATATCCAAATTATCCAATACTCTTTTTATTCATCCATTCACCTTATATTGCCCATCTACCTTTAAATCATGCCCACGCATTAATTGGACTACATAACACAAATCTCATTATTAACTTTACAAATGTATTAGCATCTTATTATATACTGGATAATATTGACACTTACTTGTTTATTAACCTGACTTTATTAGCACAAGTGTCAAAAGGTTTTTATCATTATTTTGTGATCCTTGATCTTGGAAATTTTGGCCGATGAGACCATTATCATTGTTATGGTGCAATTTTACTGAGCTCCAAAACCATGTAAACTTTTTTGTTATTTTATATTGTTGTAGTACATTTGGATATCTTGATTTGATTTGAGGTTTTAAAATGTCTTTTTTCCTTACAATTATATATTATGTGTTGTAGGAGACTGGCTCTGCACTGGTTATTCTTGCCGTTGTTATGCTCTTTCTTGCAATTGTTGGATTCTGTACGTTTCTTTTATCATGTTTTAATACTTGTTTCTTCTGTCTCTATGATAAGGATTTTTGTCGTCTCATATGATTGTTTTTGTGGTCACAACTTTCTGAGTATTATCAACATTTGGTTTGCAAGGTCTTGTATGCTTGTAAGTTAAACTAGTTGAGCATTTTTCTAATCTTTTTTTATTTTTTGACTTTGTAATTCTCAATCGTTACTTTTGGAATAAGTATTTAATTATAGTAATTAAACTTGCACAAATAGAAAATTAAGTAACCTAGAATAAACATACTGCCAAAATACTCCCTCAGTTTTTAGTGGCTAAAGCTATTATTATATATTTAATGGTATTGTTGTTCATGGATTTTTATAGTGGCTAAAGTTCTTATTATATATTCAATAATTTTTTGTCTTAAATGAACAGGTACGGAGAGAGCAAATGCTACTTTAGCATGTGGTGCAGTCCTAGAGTTCATTTTGAAGATAGTGTGTTGGAAGCTTTATTAATGTCTATTAATCTTGGTGGTTTGAAAAACTTTTCATCATTGTAAATGGTATTGACAACTTAGATTATTAAATTTGTTTATTATGAATATATATTAAAATTATGGTTGTTGAATAGGTAACACATTGTAATATTAATGTAAATGTTTAAGAGTTGTTAAAGAATAAGAAGGTTGGTTGAGTTAATTGAGTTAATCAATATTTATTATATGATTGAAGGTTGATTTTGTATTTTGGTTGGATTGACCGTTAGCATGAGGACAATGCATTTTTGTTTTAACAAAATGTTATTAGACATGATATTCATTTTTGTGAGGTTGAAAAATTTTGAAGACAAATTTTAGACTTAGGGCGTTTGTTTTCATCATTATGCTCCATTAGGGCGTTTGTTATTACTTGGAAGTAATTATTTTTATTACTTTAAACGAATAAAAGAAATTAAGAACGTAATGATTGAATATTTAATTAATTTAAATTACATAATTTATTTCTATTACTATTCTAAGTTTAATTTATTTAAAAGCTTAACAAAAATTTGCCATTTCATTTTATTCATATTTTTAATATAGTTAGTAATAAATCTTTTATTTATTACATGATTTTAATACATGTTCTAGAAAAATTATTGTTGAATATTATAACAAATGTTATATTGGAAGGCTTTTAATTATTTTTTTATATTTAAACATACCAAATGAAGTTAAGTTAAAAATAATTTAGTTGAAGTAAAACAATGGTCTAAATTTGTATTTTCATCATTTTTTCCAATTATAAGTAATTTAGAACCAATTTTTATACAATTTCTGAACAAACACATGGCAAAAGATTCACATTTATTCAAACCCACGGTAAAGGAAAACTAGTGGTACCACAGACTAAATAAGTGGGTACTTCTTGTGAGGTTTTTGTACAAAAAGGTCAACTGTGAACATGATAGTCATTTAGGTATGCCTAATTTGTTTTTCATCATTTTTTCCACTTACAAGTAATATGGAACCAATTTTCATACAATTTCTGAATAAACACGTGATAAAAGTTCCATATTTATTCAAACCTATGATGCAGGAAAACTAGTGGTACCACAGGCTAAATAAGTGGGTACTTCAGGTGAGGTTTTTGTACAAAAAGGTCAACTGTGAACATGATAGTAATTTAGGAGAGCCTAATTTGTATTTTCATCATTTTTCCAATTACAAGTAATTTGGAACCAATTTTCATACAATTTATGAACAAACACGTGACAAAAGATCCATATTTATTCAAACCCATGGTGCAAGAAAACTAGTGGTACCACAGGCTAAATAAGTGGGTACTTCTTGTGAGGTTTTTGTACAGAAAGGTCAAGTGTGAACATGATAGTCATTTAGGTATGCCTAATTTGTTTTTCATCATCTTTTCCACTTACAAGTAATTTGGAACCAATTTTCATACAATTTCTGAACAAACACGTGATAAAAGATCCATATTTATTCAAACCTATGATGCAGGAAAACTAGTGGTACCACAGGCTAAATAAGTGGGTACTTCAGGTGAGGCTTTTGTACAAAAAGGTCAACTGTGAACATGATAGTCATTTAGGAGAGCCTTTTTTTTTCATCATTTTTTTCCACTTACAAGTAATTTGGAACCAATTTTCATACAATTTCTGAACAAACACGTGATAAAGATCCATATTTATTCAAACCCATAGTGCAGGAAAACCAGTGGTACCACAGGCTAAATAAATGAGTACTTCAAGTGAGATTTTTGTACAGAAAGGTCAACTATGAACATGATAGTCATTTAGGAGTGCCTAATTTGTTTTTCATCATTTTTTTCACTTACAAGTAATTGGAACCAATTTTCATACAATTTCTAAACAAACATGTGACAAAAGATCCATATTTATTCAAACCATGGTGCAGGAAAACTAGTGGTACCATAAGCTAAATAAATGGGTACTTCAGGTGAGGTTTTTGCACAGAAAGGTTAATTGTGAACATCACAATCATTTTTGAATACCTAATTTATTTTTCCACTTAGAAATAATTTGGAACCAAGTTTTATACAAATTTTTAACAAGTACATGGTAAAATAACCATATTTACCACTTTAAAAAACTCAATTGCCACTTTAAATACGACATTCCCTTCTTAAAATCTCCTATCCGAACACATTATTGAAAATCAAAGTTTGAATCTTAACTCACTTACAAGTTTATATAATAACATAGCATATAGCATATCATCAATTAAAAGACAAAAAAGAAATACGAAGAGTAAGAAGATTAAAATAACACAACATCAACAAAATTGAAATCAACAATGATAACATATAGCTCATAGCTAACATTCAATAAATATAAATAGAAAATACACTAAAACAAATAAAAGTAAGAAATATTAGATTTAGCTTTTTACCCTTAAGCAAATACATTAACATCATAGTATCTACCCTTAAGCAACTGTTGTGAGGAAGCTGATAGAAACGAACTAGTATAACAGCTAGAACATTTCAATCCTAATTCAGAACCTAATTTTTAGTTCTCCTCTTGTAAATTATAGGAGGCCTATCAGTTGCCCATGAAAAGAACCTAATTTTCATATTTCTTTGTACAAACAATATTTCATAAATCCTGACATATTTCTACAAACAATCTTTGCAAAAATCACTACTGTCCAAAATATGTACAAAATGCCTAAATCTTGCGACACTTGACTCTTTCGCACATTGGCGACATCCAAAATCCATTGACAAACATATTGCTCCTTAAATTGTTGCAATTCATCCTGCAAAAACAAAAATGCACAACATTTCAATAAAATGAGACATTTATATGAAAGGTCATGGATAATTGGGAGAAACAACTACAAAAAATAAAATTTCTCAACATATGTACAAATAATCATCAACAAAATCTCAAAGTACATTGTATGAAGTGTAATTGCACTAACAAATTCGACATTAACAAAATACCATGAAGCAAATTGTTACGCAGTTATGCAGGTACTATAAGCTTTCCTTCTTTGTAATAGAATCTATTTCAACAACTTAAAGAATAGAAGAAGAAAAAAATCAAGCAACCTCAAAGAAAAGTGAGACAAATTCTAAGATAATATATTCATATGTAAAATAATCATATAAACTGTATACTATGAAGCTGCAAATTCAAGTGCACAAGTCTCGTTACTATTAACTTCCAGGACTAACTCTTGATTCTGATTCAACATTTTCAACTCCAACAGTACCTACCTTCAACATCAATAATATATAAATATTGAAGAGCAAACAAAAATAAATATATAAAACTCAAATTTGGTTTTGGATAAAATAGGTATATAGTGAATTATACCCGTAAAATCTTAGCCTTCTGGTTGGATTCCCTCTTCCAAAAGAAACGGACAAACTGAACAGTCAAGTACCTTGAGAAGGCAAAAGTTGAAAAGTGCATCACTCTGCCATTATCAATGAAAAATTAAAATATTACAAAAAACAACCGATCTTTATCTGAAGAACTACGAGGCCAGTATTTGAGAACCAACTTTGTAAAAACGCAGACCAATATTGTAATTATAACCCATGAGACAGATCATAAGTTATACAGTAGAATCTTAACAGCTATTTCAAACAAGGTCTCATGAGTCATTACTAGTATTGTTAGTTTAGACCATCCACATGTCCCTGTATTGAATTCATATTATGTCAGAATTAAGATGGCTAACAAAATAGTGTTATAACCCTTGAGGACGAACTCAAAAGCTTCCAATAATGTACCATATAGCAGCAGATAGGTTTGAAAGATAGTCTCTATGGTATCTTATCCTCTTATCATTTTTTAAGGCCTTCTGTAAGGTCATAAAAGGTTCGCTTGGGTCATCCATTCCTGCAATCACAAACTAGTAGATATTGCAATATCAGATACCTCAGCTCTGGTTGGTGTCGGGTGAACAATCATGCTTTCCAACATATTTGTTGCCATTAACTCATTTTTGTTTAAAAGGATTTTACCTACAAAAGTGGAACTTCTTCAATAGGGAGCTCTGCACCAAGATCTCCTCTTGCAACCATGGCCTAAAAAGGATGCCAAAAGTAGACAATTCAATATCAACAAATACTAAACTAGTGCTCCAAAAATGTAATCCACTATCTCTAAGCAAAACACTCTGTTGAAGATTTCGGTTTGTACGGGCTATAAAGCAATATTTAAAACTCTAAAGCAATATTTAAAACTATTTTAGTAACTGGAAACATTGAAATCAATAAAATCAATAAAACATCTTGACAATTCATACCCACTTTGAGATCAAATATGGTTTCAAAACGGAAACAAATACGTGTGCAAAATATGAAATTAAAGTTAAAAACAAATATAAAAACTAAAATAAATAAAATATCTACCTATAGAAATTAAATTACTAATGAACTAAACTACTAATTAAGTCTATCTTAAATCATCTCAACTAAGTCTACATATTTCTTCTCACAAATCTTCTCTTTCCTAATTGTTTTTGTGTTATCACTCTCTTGAATCTCAAACTGCAGTCATATAGACTAATTTAGATATATTAAAAAATTAAAAAATTAAACTCTGCCCAAATCCCTTCTTAAAAGCAACCATTCTAATGAATATAACAAAACAAATAATCAAACAAACAAATTTACCATTCATCTTTGTAATAATGTCAATAACCTGTCTCTGACTCACACGCTATCACTCTCCAAAAGGTGAAAGCACATTCATGGAGCCCAATTTGGGATATTTCAAGGTCTTCCCTTTACTCTTCCTTGCTTCAACTTCATTGATTTTCCTCTCACACGGGGCTTCTGCTGCCAGTCCCAAGCTCAACACTCAAGAGAGTAAAACTCATTCCTCTACTCATTGCTGATCACACACTTTTTGTCCTTGTTTTAGAACATTTGTTTACAATAATCCTTGGTTCCATGTTTTTTGGAGCACATACTTTCCATATCAGGTGTACACAAAAAATGTTGTTTTCTTTGCTGGATTCGAAGGACCTATTTTCCTTAAATTAAAGAAAAAGAGAAGAACAGGGTAATGGGTGTTTTTCTACTATAGACTTTGCTTCTAACCATACAACAACAGTGCTAGAAAACAACTCAATGAAAGAAGATACTCATGCAAATCATTGTTAAAGGGAAGAAAATACCTTTTAGAAAGGTACTCCGGCGAACCTCCGGCGGCACTCCGACGACAATCCGACGGCAGTAGGCAGTTGGGTCGACGGCAAGATGTTGCCTTCGAATGATGGCTCAATGGCGGCAGCACAGTGACTTGGAGGAGAGAAGACGACGGCGCACCTCCGACGTCTAGGTTTTGCCTTCTTCGAAGCCGGCTCGAATGCGATTCTGGGTGGCTGCGTGGAGGGAAGACAACGGAGGACGGCGGGTCTACGGCGGCGGCAATCCGACGGCAGTGGAGGCCGGTTCGAACGAGATCGTCACTGTGACGGTGTCGGCTGGGTTCTCGAACGCGTTTCGCTTCTCCCTCTCTCTCTCAAACTCTCAAATGTGTTGAATGCGCGAAGATGAAAAAAATATTTTCAGATTCAAATCTGATCCCTTCTCTGCATGCCACGTCTGCGGTCGAATTTAAAATTCATATTTCACGTGGACCGATCACATTTAGACACGCGTCCTGTGTCTAAATGTTGTCAAAGTTTGTTGTCTATATATCATTTTCCTTATGATTATTATTATTGATTGTGAAATAATTTTTGACCAATCACAGATTGACACGTAATCACTGTTCAAATGTTGTAAAAAAAAATGTTATCTAAATATTATTATCCATATACTTTTATATCATTACTTTATTAAAGTAATCATTTAAGTCTTATTAAATACTTGTGTTTGTAAAATTCATGCACACATTAAGATAGAGAATTTATCGTGTTCTCTGTTGAAAACACTATATTATGATCCATTACTTCATGACAGATTAGCAAATGTAGGACACTTTTATATTAACATATAATGATTTAAACGAGGTAAATTTGACAAACCTAATCTCTTTGTAGGTTAAATGAACTTATTTCTCTAGGTGGATATTATAATAACTTTCTTAACATGAAAACATTTTTAAAGTTTTCCTTGATCATAAAAATTACAATTTACAACTTTGAAAGGGTTAAACAATGTAAACTATGTTTTCTTAAAAGAGTTGGTCGACAGTATGGTCAATTATTTTTCATTTGAGGATATTATCTGTTTTAAAAATTGTATTTTTTTTATGATTTTGATTTTAAAAGATGTTTTAAAAAAAAATATTTAAATTACTTTAAGTATCGATTCTTAAACAATGTTAATGTTAAATTATTATATGGTAAAATTAATATGAAATATGATTTTTTTTCAATCAATAACAATATATATTATTTTTATTTGATGTCAGTTTGTTTTTTTATTAAGATCAATTAAAATGTTAGATTATTGTAAAAGAAACGTTGCAACGATAATATTCCAACAGTCAAATTTTCAAGTGCTGTAACGGCCAAATTATTTATTGTTTTTTATTGTCTTTTATTGATTTTATTCTTCCCTAACTCTACTATAAATAGAGAACTCTTTCTCCATTCCAAAGCACAACCAAAATCAGTCTTCCCTCTTTCTCTTTTCTTCTTTTTCTTTTCTAAAATTATTCTGGGTTAATTTATGCTCTTTATAGAGTTTTTTTTTTTGCTAGTTCTGTGATCATCGAGAAGTTCCTATTGTATCCTGGGGGACTTGCGAATACACCGCAGACAGTGAATTTACACGTTTCATGAAATTGCGGTTCAAGTTTTGGTCAGCATTTTACTACAATCTTAAGGACTTATATCAAAAGTAAAAGGTATGCGAAGCTTACTTTAATAATTATGTATTTATTTGATTGATAGTAATTCTGAATGTTTTTGAATGATTAATTGGAACGTGTGATTATCTCGAGAATTATGAAATTATAGTTGTTCTCATTAGGTTTATTCTCGTTAAAATGCATATATAATGTGATGTAAATATTTGAATGATAATTTAAAAGGAAATGAATAAAAGTTAGTATAAAAGAATAAATTAGGAATTATGGTTTTCTTTGAATTATAATTAATAATATATGAGAAATTGAAGTTTCCTATTTATGAAGGGTTAAGCACGATCATATTGTAAATTAATTATAGTTAGGAATTTAGAATCTGTTAATGTTAGTTTCTGTAAATGATAATTTCTAATTACCTCTCGAATTTTTAATTGGATGATTCAATTAAATCTACCTAATCTTATTTATTTATTAATTGATAATTTAGCCTTAGATGTTGATTATTTCCATATACGCATGAAATTAATTTAATGAGATGTGAATTTTTAAAGAGAAAAATAATTTAAATGAATAGATAAATATGGTGGCTGTAACGTAACAATGTTATATTAGACAATCAATTATGTTTAAAGAATTTTGAAGAAAAAAGAAAAAGAAAAACTTTAGCATTAAAGCTAATTAATTCTGATTAATTGTTTTGAAAAAAAAAATGGTCGGTTACGATGGGTGCATGCCATAGATTTAGTTTAACAATTCTGAACAAACTATCTCCATATTAATGATAATATTTTTTACATTAAAGTAAAAAAATATTTAAGTGCATTTGGATTTATTGTGTACGGTTTTGAGTGTTCGGGGGGTATTCTGAGGATGAATCTTGATAATTTAAAATTGTGTCAATCTATAAATAGTATGGTTATGTGGTATGTTAGCGTCTGGAAGTTTAAATTTAATTATATTAATGTTTGGATGATTGGATACTGTTAAGGAAAAATTTTAAGTAGAAAATACATCATAGTGCGAGAAGAAAATTATTATTATTGATTTAGTAATTAATTGGCAATCAAATTAATTTTAATTATAATTGGAAAGAGAAATTAATTTGATTTAAAATGGTAAGTCAGGATGTTTGATGATGTTTTCTTAACCGAGGCATCATGAATATTTTGAGGGTTGTGTTTAGAGTTGGGAATCAAACATGAGTCTGGATGCTTTGTTAACACTTGTTAAAATTTGATAAAGGAAATTAAGAATGTGGTTTGAATTTTATTTTGAATATTGCATGGCATATAATATGTTGCTGTAATGCTTAGGCATGGAATTCAATACAGGTTAATGTTACTTTAAAGATGTTTCTAAAAAAATATTTAAATTACTTTAAGTATCGATTCTTAAACAATGTTAATGTTAAATTATTATATGGTAAAATTAATATGAAATATGATTTTTTTTCAATCAATAACAATATATATTATTTTTATTTGATGTCAGTTTGTTTTTTTATTAAGATCAATTAAAATGTTAGATTATTGNAAAAGAAACGTTGCAACGATAATATTCCAACAGTTAAATTTTTTAAGTGCTGCAACGGCCAAATTATTTATTGTTTTTTATTGTCTTTTATTGATTTTATTCTACCCTAACTCTATAAATAGAGAACTCTTTCTCTTTCTCCATTCCAAAACACAACCAAAATTATTCTGGGTTAATTTATGCTCTTTATAGAGTTTTTTTTGCTAGTTCTGTGATCCTCGAATCCATTTCGAGAAGTTCTTGTTGTATCCTGGGGGACTTGCACAATACACTGCGGATAAGTCCTTAAGGACAGTGAATTTACACGCCTCAGGAAACTGCGGTTCAAGTTTCGATCAGCATTTTACTACACTAATGGCATGTTTGTTTCTCACTATTGAACAGGATGGTTTATTGTTGATAAGAAAAGTGTGAATTTTAAAAAACATTTGCATAGAAATAAGATAAAATGGGCATTTAAATTTTCTTTACTATATTAGGGTGTGTTTACTTTGGAGGGATGATTTGGAGGTGGGTGGATTTGAACGGATTTGAGAGTGAATTAATTATTGTTTATTTAAGTAGATTCAGAAGTAAATGTGAGTAAATTTGCAAGTAAAATTTGTTAGAATTAGTATAGAATTTGACCGATGTGAGAGATAAAATATTGTTTAATTGGTAGAAATTGAAGATTATCAAAATATTCGTTATTAAAGTAATATAAAATGATAATTGTTAATGTTATATTTAATTGTAAAAATATTTATAAAGAAAAAAAATTAGTTATTAAAATTAATTTTGAAAATGTAAGAAAATTGTAATTTAGTAAAATGAAATAGTTTTATTTTATTTTAAAATGTATATATCACTCTTCAATACAATACAAGGTTCAGAAATTATTTTGACATTCACATAAAATGTTTTGCAATATGCATGACTAATAACAAAGGAAACAGGGTTGTATTGTCATCTAGTATATGGTTAGATAATATTCAAGCACTTGGGCCATATATAACAACACACTCTTATCAAACGTTGCAGTGTAGTAAAATACTGACTGAAACTTGAACCGCAATTTCTTGAGGCGTGTAAGTTCATTGTCCTTAAGGACTTATCCGTAGTGTATTGCACAAGTCACCCAGGATACAACAGGAACTTCTCGAATAGTATTCAAGGCTCACAGAACTAGCAAGAAACTCTATAAAGAGTATAAATTAACCTAGAATATTTTTAGAGAATGAAAAGAAGAAAAAGAGGAAGAGAAAAGACCCATTTTCGGTGTGTCTTGGAATGGAGAAAGAACTCTCTATTTATAGATCTAGGAAAGAATAAAATCAATAAAAGACCATAAAAGCAATAAATAATTTGACTGTTGCAGCACTTAAAAATTTCACTATTGCTAATTAATAAAAATATTAACATTGTAAAATATATTCTTTTGCAATAACATAACATTATTACAAATATCCCCCACTTATTGCAAAAGAAAGTTGAAAGAAAAAATAAGAAACTTTTATTCTGGGTCTCATAGGATGTAATGCATCAAAGCTAGTATAGCAAGCTATATGAACCAGTCTTAGATTGAGATACTTAACACGAGTAGTTGGTATAGCTAGCTATATGAACCAAAGACACTTGACGTGTGTTAGAGGTTTATCAATCACAATACACCCCTATCGTTGTGTTGCGCTTAGTAGGCCATGCGCATGCCCGGTATTCATGAGTGCTCTAGAAATCATGCCAAGATCTCATGCAAGCGGCCCCACCGACACTCATATAGGTGATTTCATCAAGTGTATGCTGCAAATCATACACCACCCATAAGGGATATGAAAATCATTAAAAACTTTGTTTAAACTAAAATTCTTTCACCACATAGAATTTTAATAACAAAGTGTAGCCTCTCAGTAATGCAGTCTCTAGCACTTTCACACACACACACACCATAGGAAGGGACATAATTGATTAAAATCAATTTAGTGCTATCAGAACTAACAAGTGACTTGTTTTTACCCATATGAACCTTATTCATGGGATCTTTAATCACAAAGGTTGGGTTACCATCACTTATTTGTTTGCCAGTGGCTTAATTCTCATTCCCCTCGATGTTTCTAATATCATTTGTCTTCCTAGGGTTTTGTCAGAGGATCCGCTAGATTCCATTCTAACTTCACATAATAAATGGAAATAGTTCCACTCTTTAGCAACTGCTTCACCAAATTATGTCTCAATTGTATATGTCTATTCTTTCCATTGTAATTCTTGTTTTTAGCTATAGCTATTGCCGATTGGCAATCACAATGTATTGATATTGATGGGGTTGGTTTCATTCCTAGAGAAATGTTCGCTAAGAAGTTTTTCAACCACTCAGCCTCGTTACCAGCCATCTCAAGAGCAACAAACTCAGATTCCATTATTGATCTTGCAATAATAGTTTGTCTGGCTAATTTCCATGTAATCGTACCACCCCCAAGTGTAAATACATAACCACTAGTGGATTTTGACTCATCTGAATCAGAGATTCAGTTAGCATCACTCTACCCTTCTAGTACAGCGGGAAATCCACTATATTCAATGGCATAATCCATTGAACCTCTTAAGTATCTCATAAGTCTAGCAAGTGCATCCCAATGTTCATGATTAGGACATTGAGTGTACCTACTCAATCTACCTACTGCATAAGCAATATCAAGTCTAGAAAAGCTCATTAAGTGTAGTAACCTCCCAATTATCTGGGCATACTAAGGTTGAGATAATGATTCTCCTCTATTTTTCACTAATTTAGAGTTAGCATCATAAGGGTAGTCACAGGTTTTTGAAAACATAATACTCAAACTTCTTAAAAAGTTTCTCAATGTACTGTTCTTGGGATAGTAATATATTATCGCCCTTCCTTATGATTCTAACACCTAAAAATACATTGAGTTCACCCATGTCTTTCATTTCAAAGTTTAATCGTAGAACCAATTTAGTTTTAACAATAATCATTCTCATTCTTTATTTGACATTATTCATTCATCATTATCTAAAAAATACAATGTGTTCAATGGGTTCACTCAAACAATAAATGACAAACAATAGATAAATATCATTCCAAAACAATAGATCATTTATTACTATAATCCATCATTAAAATCAAATTCCCATTTAATTTAAAAACCCATTAATTTCCTTTTTGAATCAAATTAATTTCTCTTTTAAATTAATTTGATTCTCAATCAATTACGTGAGCCAAACGCGAGAGTCGCAACCCCTGTACTCGCCAGATCGCGACACCGCAAATCACTATGACCTTCACCCACATTGTCTTCTCATATAGTTGCCTCGTAAACACCACCAGCCACCAGAGAAGGCAAAACCTTCGTCTGCGTCGCGCCTCCGAAGCTCCGTCATCTTCACCGCCACGAGTTTCCCGTGACAAGTATCACACCTTAAGTTGGGTTGTCCACGAGAAAGAAGAACCCTATATAGGTCGTCCGCGAGAGAAGAAAAGATTGGGGGAGATTCTGATTAGGAATCTAATTTAGGGTTTCCTTCTAGTATTCCTTAGGATTTAGAATTAATTAGAAAATTTATTTAATAAAAGAAACCCCTGCTACTCATATTATCTCCTAACATTTCCCTTCTCAGATTAATTAAACATAACTCATGGCTACCTTCTCATTCATTCCAATTTATTTAAATCATCTTCTTTCTTAAAAAAAATAAGGATTAACGTGAACCCATCATTATTTCTAAATTTTAATTAATAAGAAATCTTAATTCCTAATTTATTTCTAAATTTTATTTAATAACTAATCACGAGAATCTATAGTTTCCAATCTCTCTCATAATTCTTCATTTTCAATTAATTCACTTTCAAGACATTAAATGAATTCCATGAATAACCAGAAAAAACAGTAAAGAAAGCCATCATTTATAGATTCAGAAATAAGAATATTCCAAATCTCACAAATCATTCAAATAAATGATCAATATTCTAAAAATAAATAATTCAAGGCATTCATAATGAAATTAACGTAAGCACATAGAGATAGATTCTCGTACCTTTTTTTACTTTTGACAGACTGAAATCTAAGTCCTTAAGATTGTAGTAAAATACTGACCGAAACTTTAACCGCAATTTCTTGAGGCGTGTAAGTTCACTGTCCTTAAGGACTTATCCGCGATGTATTGCGCAAGTCCCCCAGGATACAACAGGAACTTCTCGAATTGTATTCGATGATCACAGAACTAGCAAGAAACTCTATAAAGAGTATAAATTAACCCAAAATATTTTTAGAGAATGAAAAGAAGAAAAGAGGAAGAGAAAAAGACCCATTTTTTGTGTGTCTTGGAATGGAGAAAGAACTCTCTATTTATAGAGCTAGGGAAGAATAAAATCAATAAAAGATCATAAAAGTAATAAATAATTTGACCGTTGCAGCACTTAAAAATTTCACTATTGCTAATTAATAAAAATATTAACGTTGTAAAAAATATTCTTTTGCAATAACATAACATTATTACAACATGTAGTTAGCAAAATACATGTTATTTATATAGTCATCCAACAACACTGAGAAGTTGGAATCGAATAAGTCACTACGGAACCAAATACAACCGTAGACCATGGTGAACTTGTTAGAATCATTACATATAGCTATCATCATTTAGGCTAGTCTGTAGAGTTATTAATGAGTTGTACCTAGTTTTGTACCTAGTTCTGTACCTAGTAGTCTAGTGCAGACTCTTGGTATTACATGTACTCTTGTGTTTTCATTATAAATAGAAGATAATGAGAGGGATCTTCCATGCCCTCAAGATTATATTTTTTATCAGTTTTAATCTCAAGTTGGTATCAGAGCAAGTTTATCCTGCTCTGGTTTCCGTCCTCGGTTGTCAATCAGCACTATCACTGCTGTTAGCACCTGTCCGGTGCCGTTCGCCGTCGTCTGCGGTTGTCTCGCCATTAACTGCAGCTGTCAACTGCAGTTTGAAGTTCTTCAACTTGGTTGTCCGCCATCTCGCATCTGTCCGCTGCTGTCCAACGCTGTCTGTCGCCGTTCACTGTCGTCCGTCGTCACAGTTCCGTCCGGCGACCACTGGATATGGCTCGCCTCTTCACGCGATAGCCAACCCCACTAGTGGGTTCGCCTGAATCTCGTCGACGCTTCGTCACGTGCAGCCTCTTTGTGCATTGCGAACAGGCGCGTGCTGTCCACGCGCCGCCCTCTGCTCACCGGAACTTCACCGCGACACCTCCATAGTCGTCGCCTGAGCCTCCTCTCTCCATTCTGACCCTCAAAACCTGGTTTCCGTGAAAGTCTCGAAGCTCCTCTTGAAGAAAACCGAGGGTTGTTTGGTTGCTCACTGTCGCGTTTTCTTGTTCCTCACTGTCGCGCCTTCCTTCCGTCTCCAGAATCTATTTTTTATCCAGAATGGCGTCTGGAAGTGTTCTTTCCCTATCTGGAAGTCCTTCGATTACTTCGGAAAAGCTAAACGGGAAAAATTATCTGTCTTGGTCTGCGGCTGTGGAAATGTGGTTCCTCGGTCAAGGTCATTATGATCACCTTAAGCAGGATGGAAACCAAGTACCTTCAAAAAAAGTTGAACAATGGAAACAAGCAGATTTCCAATTGTGTGCCCTATTGTGGCAATCTGTGGAACCACGACTTTTAATATCTCTTAGAGCCTTCAAAACATGTCACTCATTTTGGAAGAAAGTTCGAAGCATTTATGCTAATGATATTCAACGTCTCTATGATACAGCAAACAAGCTTGCAAGTCTCAAAATGACAGATCATGATATGGTCTCCTTCATGACTGAAGCCCAAGCAACTGTGGAAGAGTTGAGAATGTTCTTGGAAGAGGAATCCTCGGAAGACATCAAGAAGAAGCTTGATAAGTATTATATGGTGATGATCCTCCGTGCTTTGCATTCAGACTTGAATTACATCAGAGATCAACTTCTGACAAGCCATGAGGTCCCAACCTTGGAAGACTTGACCACATGTCTTCTTTGTGTTTCAGTGCCTCAATCTAAGGAAGCTCATGAAACACTGGAACCATCTGTCATGGTTGCCACACGAGGAAGAGGAGGACGTGGCACTAAAGGAGGAGGACGTAGAGGTCGGGGACGTCCACAGTGCACTTACTGTAAGAGGGTGGGTCACACCCAAGAAAATTGCTACTCCTTGCATGGCTTCCCTTAAAAAACAACCAATGTCTCTAAGGCTGAAACTTCCTCTTCCAACTCCAAGTTCACTAAGGAAGAGTATCAAGAGTATCTGCGATTAAAGTCTAACAACTTGGCGCAATCATCTCAATCCCCAAGTATGTTCACAGCTTGCATTTCTCAATCCATGGAAGGTCCAAATTCATGGGTAATTGACTCAGGTGCTTCTGATCACATTTCTGGTAATGCCTCATTGTTCTCAACCCTTTCCCTCCAAGAAAAACCCCATCTCATTACCCTGGCCAATGGCTCTAAAACTTGTTCAAAAGGAGTCGGTCAAGTCTCTCTGTCTCCCTCTCTCACTCTGAAATTTGTTCTTTTTGTCCCTCACTGTCCATTCAATTTAATTTCCTTAAGTCAGTTAACCAAAATGTTACATTGTTCAATAACCTTTGATTCAAAATCTTTTTTCATATAGGAGCGTGGCTTGGGGAGACAGATTGGAGAAGGATATGAAGTTGGAGGTTTATACCATTTTGGATCTCGTCCACGGGTATCCTGTGTTGCTGCTCTTCCTCCTAAAGTGTTACATGATCGGTTTGGTCATCCTCACTTGTCAAAGTTAAAAAAGATGTGCCCTGAACTTAGTAGTCTTCAGACTTTAGAATGTGAGTCTTGTCAACTAGGAAAACATGTCAAATCTGTCTTTCCTAAAAAGTCTCACTCAATGTGTACTTCTAGTTTTTCTATTATTCATTCTGATGACCTAGTCATGTCTTTTCTTTTGGTTTTAGGTATTTTGTTACTTTTATTGATGAGTATTCTATATGTACTTGGGTTTATCTAATGAAATATCGCTCTGAATTGTTACCCATTTTCACCTCTTTTTTTAATGTAATCAAGAACTAATTTGGTCAAGTAATAAAAATCTTGAGAAGTGATAATGCTAAAGAGTATTTCTCATCCTCTTTTTCTACAATCCTTAGCTCCCATGGTATTTTGCATCAGTCCACTTGTCCTCATACACCCCAGCAAAATGGTATAGCCGAAAGAAAAAATAGACACTTGGTTGAAACGGCTCGTACCCTTTTGCTTGGTGCCCATATTCCTATTCATCACTGGGGGGATGTCATCTTAACTGCATGTTTTCTTATCAATAGGATGCCCTCCTCCTCTCTCAATAATAAAGTCCCTTTTTCCATCCTCTTTCCCAATGATCCTCTCTTTCACACCTCTCCTCGAGTTTTTGGTTGTGTATGTTTTGTTCACGAGATAAGTTTCATTTCTTTTCAAATTCGGTTCTGTCATCCAACTTCTTCACTGTCTTGATTCCACTGTTACTGTTCCATACGTTTTTGAATTTTTTTTGTTAGGATCTTTAAGTCTTTGATCAATGCTAGGCTTGATTTGCTTGAGTCTTTTCATTTTAATCGGTTGAATTTGTTGGTTGAGTATTTTTAATTTGAGCATCCATTCTGGTTTTGTCATAAGTCATGTTAAGTTCTTGTATGTCTTTAATTCTGGCTGATGCTATGTGATCCGTGTGTTGTAACTGGAAATCTTCATGATATAAGATAATCTCTGCACAATCCCAGAGCTATGACAATCAATATGATGAGCTCAGGTGAATGATTTGGTATCAATCTGTGCAGATCCAGTAAATCATGTAGTGCAGATTTGTAAAACTGCATCTGTTTTTGAAATTCTAAAAAAAAAACACTATTTCATTGATTTTTTTCTTATGGGCTTGCTATTCTGCGTAAGTATTAGTGTTTATATAAAAGCTAGTCCATAGTGAATATTGTTCTGAGCATGAATTGATTGTGCAAAGTCAGATTACATCTGTAATTGCAGTAAACCGAGTTGCACCTTGCTTAGTTAAGTCATTTTTGCGTAACAAGTGGCTGAGCAACTTAGATCATGGCAAGTCATCCAAATCATTTTCTGCCACTTTGAGCAACTTTCTTTGGCTGTATTAATTTCAATTCTGTTGTGTTCAAGTTGAATTACACTTGTTTGCAAAATTTGGTTGTCATAGTTGCTTAAAATAGCTTGCATCAGAACTGCCATAATCAAATTCTGTTATACAATGAATCTTGGCTAAAATTGTGTTCAAACAAGTTTGTTTTAATCATTCAAACATGTTTGAAACAGTCTAAGCTTGCCAATTGTTGTTCTGTGCAAAATGCATATGTGACTTGCCAAGTTTTGGGTCAATTTCTGTTTGAAAACAGTAGCAGTGCAGTAACATAGTCAATTGTCATATTGAATTTGGTTGATCGGTTATTATATGTGGATTGAGTAAAAGCCTGGTTCTATAACATACATTTGATAAAATTCAAACTATATGAAAAACAAATTAAAAAGCTGAAAGAACCAATGCATCCCGTAAAGTGTCATTACCAAGACTGATTTATCAAATTTTGCAATCAAATTTAACTGTTCTTTGAGACATTATCACAAACAGTTTGTGATATTTTTCGAACACTGCTATTTTGATCCAATTGCTTGTTGTTATTCATTATTGTTGGTCCAATCTACTCTAGAACTATTCCTAGGATCCTTTTGAAGTGCTTCCGTGTTTGCTACCTACTTAATTCTTTGATTTTAAATTTCTTGGAACTCTTGCACATAACCTGTTTGATAAAAGGTTACGTGTTGGTGTCTTTCTGTTTGCAAATTACAGGCAGCATCATAAGTGGTGTAAGTTCTGAAGTGGCTTGTTGTGTAGGTGTGCTATAAATCAGACTCCATACATGCAAGGACGCATCAAAGGAAGTGAGGAGATTGAGTACACAAGCAAAGAGGATGGCTGATGGATTGGTAGAGTTGGCACTGCTGCAGCAATTGATTCTAAGTTCAGTTTGCAGCAGACTTTTCTATTTGCTTGCGGACACATCATAGACATTTCCACCCTGCAACTATGAGTTTTTGAGAGCAGTGTTAACCCTCTGGTTTGCCCCATATTTTTGTAATTGATTGAGTGAGTTCTAGAACAACAAATCAACACATTTCCACCTTGCAGCTGTGAGCTTAGTTTGCTGGACATTTACAGCAATATTCTTGTGAGAAGCCAAAGTTGTGTGCCAAATTTGTTGTCCAGTTCACAGTGCCTCAGTTTGCCAATACTGTAATATGCATTGAATCAGTTTACCAAAGTGGTCACTGCACTTCATTTCCAAGTTTTAATTTCGGTTAACATTGTTGATATTCAAATAGTGCTTGTAGTCTTTGTTGTTTGACATGTTGCAGCTATGATTTGAAGAGTAAACAACCATTGGCTGCAGCAGTGGAAATCGTGACTTCTAATACGGTTCAAGAGAAAAAAAAAACAACAGCCATAGCAGACTTTGTTTTACAAGTTTTTTTTTTTTTTGCAGCATATAAGCAAGATTACTGAAGCTAAGAATGAGAGAGGATTTGAAGAATCTGTACCAATTTCAAACATTGTCACAGTAGATGTACAAAAGTGCAGACTTCTTAATTTGCTCGGAAAATAGCCCATGAATGCACTAAGGGAATATTTGTTTAACTGTGTCTGATATGAGTTGCCATTTCTTGGATTATATGACTTGTTCAATCTGGAATCTGTGCAGAATTGGATTTATTAGTGTTACCAATAAGGAGCATTGGTAAAACCTGGAGAATTGTTTTGATGATGCTGCAAGAAGTATTATTTGAAGAGAACAGTA
>NC_028357.1:15810767-15812418 GCF_000741045.1 Vigna radiata var. radiata
TTTCTGTTTGGGCAAATGATATGTTCATCACTGATTCATTTATCCTATGGTGTGTTATTACTTGTTTTAGCACTTTAATCAGTGAAATTCTTCTATTATGAGATATTCATGTGCTAAATTTAATCTTTTGGAATGATTAGTCATGTGCAATTGTTATTTCAATGATTTTTTTTTGTTTATAAATTGAATTTGTGTTTAACTGGTTTAGTATTCAATTTCCTGAATACTTTGAAGTAAGCCTTGATATATCTTTTGTCAAAAGCAATGAAAAATTCATTTGAATGATCTGACTGATAGATTTTCATTGGCATTTTTGGATGATTAAGACATTTGATGATTAAATTGTCAATTTAGTTTCAAAGCTGTTTTTGGGGAGATTTGTTTTCAAGTTCAAATGCATATCGCATAAGCTATGATAATACTCATTGAGAACTTGGATGCAATAAATGAACTGATCATGTTTTGCATAATTTTGGTGTAAAGTATCTGGTTTATAAACTATTGAAAGATAAAATATAAATCAGCTTTTGTGTTAAATTTTGGTGTGAAAATCACAAAGAAATAGTCTTTTAAAAGAAGTTAGGCAAAGCTGCATTTCCTTGGTTGAGTAAATTTTTCAGTTTTTAAAAATTCTGATTTTCCACTAGTTAATTGCTGAACATCCTGCAATAATTTCATATTGTCTTATTCAAGCTTTCAAAATTGTTTTTGAAACCAATTAGGTGTCCAAAAGTTATTTGATTCATATTATATTTAAAATTAACACATAATTGGATCTGGATAAGTAAATTTTAGAAACATTGTTGTTTAACATCAATCAGCTGTGATCGCAAGTTCATTTCTATGATTTAAACATGTTCATAACAAAAGAATCTTGTGTTTTCACAGTCTTGGGTATTTTCACTCTCTATACCACCATTTTTTTTTTAAATCTTTTACTGATAATAAGTTGCTGGTTCAATTGCTTAATCATGAAGTATGTATGATGTACTTACATTTGAGTAATCCTGCAGCAAAAGTTAGGTACTTGTAAGATATCTAAAATAAATTATTCAAAAGAAACTTGTAAATCCTTCTAAAAGGCTGAGAGACCAACGCAAGCTTAAATATGAAAACTGATGCACCCAAATTTGACTATTTCTTAAATGTCTTATAGCTTCTTGTTTGTCAATTTACAGTTGTCTTGTTTTGTCTCAAAATTCTAATTGCTTAGCCTAACAAATATTGTCTGAGAAGATTCTTCTCTCTAGTCTCTGAAACTTGAAAGAAAGATTTGTGAGTTTTAAGTTTCTTAAGAAAAGCCTGAAGTAGTTGATAAAGTTGGGGGATAAAATTCTTTGGACCGAGATAAAAAATTCTATTGAATTAAATCTTATTACTGCATATTGGTTGAATTGTTGTATATGTTGTTTTGATATGCACAACTGAACCCATGAGGTTGAACAGATTGGGATATGAGAATGCATGAATTATAGATGTTGTTTGGGAAGTTATACATCATGCTGTCAAATTTAGCTTTGATTAAATTGTGCTAATAATAAAGTCTTCATGATAAACTTGGAGTAGCTGTGATGTGATTATATTCATTGAAGCTACTATTGCGTTCATTGTACTTTATAAATTAGTAGCTGAATCATAAACATCTTAATTG
>NC_028357.1:15817978-15819901 GCF_000741045.1 Vigna radiata var. radiata
ACACTCCTCATAGAACCAAGACTATTAAGGGGAGGTTTTCCATCCTTTAACTTTTCTCCATCTATCTTTGAGTTTTCCAATTTTAATTTGTCTTTCAAAGAAATTGCCATACCATATTTTCAAAATTTAGAATTTTCAACACATGGCAATTCACAACTTGAGTTATGGTTACCTCTTTGGTTACCACTAAATCAAGACAAAAATAAATTTTTGAAAGAAGTAAGGCTTTATAAAACTATAAAAATTGAACAATTTAACACTAGGAAGCCTTCTTCTAAACATACTTTTTCATGCATCTTGTTGGGTAAATTGAAACTAATCAGTGATATGTTTGATGCTTATTGCAGATTCACATTTGACCTTGGAGGAACTTGTATGGAGCCAACAAAAATAAGTCCTCATAAAGACGACCCACCAGATTTGAGGGCAAATCCTTTCTAAGAGGGAGGGGATGATACGTGGGGCCCAAGCCCAATAAATAAAGTCCACCAACCCAACTTAAGAAGAAGGATAAAAAAAGACATTTACACACAGAGGGGGTGAGCTTAGTAATAAAGGGGTTGCATGATGAAATGCACATTGTCAGCATATGTATATCGTGGTCCTTTCTTTCTAGAACACACACACCATTTTTCTTGCTTGACACACATGACATTAGATCTGCATCTCTCGGTCATCACAGCCACGCTACAGCCTCATGGATGATTCTATAAATCCATGGTTGCACCCTTTGTAAAACACTTTTGGATGATTATAGAATTTGCTGAAGCTATTGAGCCAGCTTTCTCTGCAACCGAAAGTCATTCTTTGCTTGCCTCTTCCCTACAACTTCCTTCCTTGTATGGAAGGTTGCCTGAGTTGTAGCCACCTCTTAAGCATAGCCTTCGTTCCCATAGATCCATAGACTACAACTTCTTCCGCTGCCATAGACACTTTCTTCGTTGCCTGTGTTTCTGCTAGAACTGTCGAGATGCATTCTCTGCTTGAAGTCTGACGGAATGCTCTTGACGACCAACAACTTCTCTATTTTGTGACTTCTCTCTCGGTTCAGCAGATTCACACCAAGGCTTGCCATATCACCGGGGCTAGACAAGCTCTCCCCTCGTGCAATTAAATGTGTCTTTTTGGACTATTCTCGGCTTCAAAAAGGGTACTAATGTTACTCTCCTGAAACTCGGAAGTACTACATGTCGACCAATGTCACATTCATTGAACAAACACCTTTCTTCTCTCCATCTGTTCAAGATGTTCATATCCTCCAACAGGTCCTTCCTCTTCTAGTGGTTGAGTCCAATATCTCCAATGTCCCTGTCAATTCAAGTCATGCTCACGGTCCTCCCGAACCTCCCACTCCACATATTGATATCCTCCGACACAGTACCCCGATGAGTAATCCTCTTCTAGAAAATGGTGGATCTCCTCCTTCAGATTCTTCTCCGTCACCATCTCCTGTCACGCCTCCTGATGAAGCTAATTCTGGTTGGCTGATGCGTTGTCGCAACCCATACAAATTTGACTGCATATGAGAAATGCAGTATAGCTAGGGAATGACCCCTAGGTCGTCTCCCAAAGACCAATTTTGCGGTTCGAGAATCGAGTCTAACACGAAGGGGGGGGTTTGAAAAGGTTTTTGCAAAAATGAAAGAACTCAATATACAGACACAGATGCAAACAAACTAATTTAAGCTCGCATGGTAATTAAACTAACACTATTAAAAACCTTAGACAACATTCAAACATCAAATACTCTTGCAAACAAATTAACAAACACAGTTAAAATTAGTTAAACTTCACACTAATTCAAACACATTAAACTCAACCTAGCAACTAAATTAATTAAAAACCAAGGAAACCAACAAGCCTAATTTAATCCTAACAAATTACTTGACTAAATGACAATTAACAAAGGAATTTAAAAGTCCA
>NC_028357.1:15821526-15825926 GCF_000741045.1 Vigna radiata var. radiata
CCCTGCAACCAGAAATGCATTTTATCAGCTCAGAAAATCCAAATTAGCACAATTATGAATTTCCGACCAAATTAAGCAGAATTCGGAAAACGGGGAAATAACAGACAATNAAACACAATTCCCTGGTTTATTTAAGTGCAATAAACTAAATATAATTCAAGAAATAACGACTCATCAAAATAGACCACACTTAGTCTTTTGCACTCTTGGGCAAAACAAAGACGAAAACCAGGGAACTACTCAAACGTGAGGGAGGTGACACAGACTCGACAGATAGACAACAAAGATTAACAAAACAGAAACAGAGTTGCACAATTCTGACAAAATCTGGACAGTGAAAGGCATAGGCAGAATCCCACACAGAGTTAATGAAAGCAGATACTCACAGAATCATCCAAATAGTTCAGTACATGGAAAACAGTCAATCAGTTCAAGAGATGAATCAAAAGCAACAGAGTCTCACAGATGCACACAATCGGTGTTTCTCTCAAGTGTTTAAGGTAAATCAATGTCACTCAATGCACTCAGGAAAGCAAACACAAATAGACTTGGCAAGCCTCTAATATCAACACTCAAACACGTATGCATGTTCAAATCAAAATGTCTTTTCATGGTTGTAATGGGGCAAGGACAAGGGAGGATATCATATGGATAAGAAGCTATAAACCACAAGGAATAGAGGAGCAATGGGGAACAAGTGTAAACACATTCAAACACACCCAAAACCTCTAATTCAATCCTCTTCTTGACTCCATTATTCACAATTTTTTTTTTCATTTTTTTTTCTGTTTTTTTTTTCTTTTTCTCATCCTGTCTCTTTCTCTCTCTTTTTTTTTCTGAACAAAACTGTAGGAGACAAGATGCACACATATATACAAAAAAAAAAACAAAACAAGAAGAGGAACCAACTAGCCAATTCATCATAATTCCCAAGGAGACCACACTTATTCCCAAAACAATTCCAAAACACCAAAATTCCCCAAGGTTAAGGTAATCATGGTTTTTCACTTAGGGCTAGTGTATGAGCTTCAAAACAAAGAAATGGGGAAAGCATAGGCTCAAAGGGGCTATCAAAGGATCACAACAAGGTAGGCTCATTTGGCTAGAGAGGCTCAACAACAAAATGCCTTTATCACTTTCAAACATGCACATGAATCAAGAGTTATCAACAGAGTCAAACCAAGGCATATGTGCAAGCAATCAAGAGACATATCACACACAAGAAAGATCATCAAATGGCTCAAATCTCACGTAGGTAATATGGTCACAATCAATTCAACTCTCAAACATCATGATCATCTTCCAAGCAAAGAAAAGCAAGGAATCCAACAAATCAGAGTATCAATGAAGTGAAGGAAAACTGACAACCTAATCACAATTCAGAATTCACGCAAAGCATGCAAAACTGTATACAAGACACAACAAACTACATAAAAACTGAAACATAAACAAAGAAACAACCTCCCCTAATAGACCACACTTAAACAACACAATGTCCTCAGTGTGTCACAATCAGCAGATCAACAATCAGAACAGTCAGCAGATATAGACAAAGTGCAATAAAAGTGAGGAGGGAAGGAGAAGGTAAAAGAAAACTCCCCTGATCATGGTGGCAATTGCCAATTTTGGACTATCAGGGAGATGTCTTCCCCCACCGGATTCAGCAAGGAAATCTTGAGGAGGAACTGCTTTAGTCTCCAAATTTGATCAAGCAGGGAGATGTCCTCCACAACTGGATCCAAGAAGAAGTGATTGTTGATGAGCGGGTTCAGCTAGTGCCTATTAATTTTCAAACTACTGTGTATACTGGCACCCTTGTCTTCCACCATGAGTGTGTGTTAATTAACTTCATGTGTACCTCCTGCAACATGGTTAGTGCAATACGGTTCCAAAGAAATGACATGCAGGGGTATAACACCCAATCCCACTGTAACAAGCTGACCCTCAGATATACCCTCAGAACATGAATCACTTTCAAATTCAGAAGCAATATCAACAACAAAATCAGATTCATGTTCAGTGCATGGGGAATAAACATTCAGACAAGATAGAAAAAGTTGTTTCTCATCATGCAAAGAGTGAAAATCAAAAGCATGCTCATCAACATCATAATCATCAACATACCCATCATCAGCATAATCATCAACAACAAAATCTATCTCAGGTATGTTTACCTCCACTTCCCTGAATGTGGATAAAGTGGTGGAAGGTGAAGATAGTCTACCTATCTCAAAGGTAGTGCTCATGTTTGCTTGGTCCTCCAATTCTTGATCAGTCTCCTCAGGTGCAAGAGTACGGACATAGGAGGGTGGGAAAGTAGGTGGCACAGTAGTGAGCTCATGACTCTGCTCCCCATCTCTTGTGTGAATGGCGCTAGCATCATCAGGAAGCTGAACAATCTGAAATGGTGATCCCTCTGAAACTCGAGACTGTTCCTCAATGTGCTGCATGGTCATCTGCCCCCACAACTCAAACAATGTAGGCTCAGAAGAAATAGAATGTTGGGCCAATCCCTCTTGCTGTTGTTGTTGCCTCTGATTTTGCTCTTGCGGTTGCCTGTTGTTGAAGATGTTTGGAGCATAAGCGTGAGGCGCATCAAGAACAACAGGGTGGTGCAAAGAAGGACAAACATCCGTATAGTGGTCAGTGGAAAGACATATGGCACACAACCGCGCAACAGATGCAGATGGAGGTGCTGGTTTCTGGTTGGATGCCAGCTGTGTCACCAAACTCAAAAGAGAATCAAGCTTGCTTTCCAAATTTCTATCAGCAGCTGATGAAGACTGGGCAGGCTCATGAAACTGCAGTTGCTGTGGTTCCTGGACAGGTGGAGAAGGCATACAAGAAGTCTGGAATGGTGGTTCTTGATATTGATGTTGTGAAGTACCATACCATCCCAAGTTAGGATCAATTCGCCAAAGATCGTTGCTATAACCATACTGCACAGGGGAGAATTTGTTAAGAAACTAATGCTCAAGATCTTCCCAACAGGTGACAAATCCTGGAGTAAGACAACAACATCAATCCCTTGCCGCTCCATGTAATGAGTACTCAAATGCCCTTATGAACATGTCCTCATCCGGGACATCTGGACGTTTCATTAAAGAGCATAATGTGTAGAACTCCTTCAAATGTCTACGTGGGCATTCACCTACAAAACCATGAAACCTAGGCAGCAAATGTATCAGTCCAGTGTTGAAAACACAATGAATATCCTCCTCATCAAGTGGAAACGACTCCTTAGGAGCACTCTCATGAGATGGAGCAGGAACCGTTCTGTTCTCAACATAGAAATCAGCAGAGTATTTATGAGAACCATACGCAAAGTCAGATGCAGAAGGAGAATCATAATCATAGACACAGGCAGAAGAAGCAGTGTTCACATAGTCAAAATAGGTAGACATGTGAAAGAAGGGGGAAAAGAAGAATGCAATGAAAATATGCAACTAAAGCTACCTAAATGCAACACACAATTACGAAGACACAAAACAGAACATCACACTCACAACACAAGACAAGACACCACACAGACAAACACAAACAAAGACCTAAAACCGAACCGTTGGTCCTCGGCAACAGCGCCAAAATTTGATGGGTTGTCGCAACTCATACAAATTTGATTGCATATGAGAAATGCAGTATAGCTAGGGAATGACCCCTAGGTCGTCTCCCAAAGACCAATTTTGCGGTTCGAGAATTGAGTCTAACACGAAGGGGGGGTTTGAAAAGGTTTTTGCAAAAATGAAAGAACTCAATATAAAGACACAGATGCAAGCAAACTAATTTAAGCTAGCATGGTAATTAAACTAACACTATTAAAAACCTTAGACAACATTCAAACATCAAATACTCTTGCAAACAAATTCACAAACACAGTTAAAATTAATTAAACTTCACACTAATTCAAACACATTAAACTCAACCTAGCAATTAAATTAATTAAAAACCAAGGAAACCAACAAGCCTAATTTAATCCTAACAAATTACTTGACTAAATGACAATTAACAAAGGAATTTAAAAGTCCAATTGGCCAAAGAAAAGCACATGGCCGTGCACTACTCTCCACCAAGACCAAATTAATTTTTAACCTTCAATGAGCCACCAAATGTGTTGTCTTTTTGTCCCCATGTACACCATGTCTCAAAAGAAATTAAAATATGTTTTAAACAACCAATTGAAAACCTTCCCATCACTTCTCCATGCAGCAAAAACGTGAACCACACACCAATACTCAATTTACGTGAACTACAAGTGGAATTGCAAAAAAAATGCTTCAAACCAAAGTGTAAATGAAAGATACTTAAGGTGCTTCTTCCAATGTGCCATGTAAGCCAAAACAAATGAAAACAAACTCCAAAAACCTCCATTCCTCATTGCAATTCACGGCTGGAACAAACAA
>NC_028357.1:15827091-15848157 GCF_000741045.1 Vigna radiata var. radiata
AAATTAGCACAATTATGAATTTCCGACCAAATTAAGCAGAATTCGGAAAACGGGGAAATAACAGACAATTAAACACAATTCCCTGGTTTATTTAAGTGCAATAAACTAAATATAAGTACTCGTTCCACTCGAAACCCTCATCCCATTTATAATTTTCTAAGTTATCACAGAGTGTCGCCCTCCTTTTATTCCTTTTTATCCTCGGTCTCTCCTGTGGTTGTACCTAAAAATGCGAAAGAAGCACTTGATCATCCTGGATGGCGACAAGCCATGATTGAAGAAATGCAGGCTCTTGACCACAGTAATACTTGGGAGCTTGTGCCACTTCCCCCAAGCAAAAAGGCTGTTGGTTGTCGATGGGTATATGCAATTAAAGTCGGCCCTAATGGTGACATTGATAGGCTCAAAGTCCGACTGGTTGCAAAAGGGTACACTCAGGTTTATGGTCTTGATTATTGTGACACCTTTTCTCCCGTGACCAAGATGACTACCATTCGCTTGTTCTTCGCCATGGCCGTCATTCGTCATTGGCCACTTCATCAGTTGGATATCAAAAATGCTTTTCTCCATGGTGATCTTGAGGAAAAAGTTTATATGGAGCAACCTCCTGGGTTTGTTGCTCAGGGGGAGTCTGGTATGATTTGTAAATTGAACCAATCTCCATATGGGCTCAAGCAATCTCCACGTGCTTGGTTTGGAAAGTTCAGTTCCATTGTTCAAAAATTTGGGTTAAAACGTAGTGAAGCAGATCATTCAGTCTTTTATTATCATTCGTCCCTTGAGAAATGTGTTTACTTGATAGTATATGTTGATGATATTGTTATTACAGGAAATGATACTGATGGAATATCTCAATTGAAGGAGTACTTGTATAGACATTTCCAAACCAAGGATCTTGGGAGACTCAGATACTTCTTAGGCATTGAAGTAGCTCAGTCAAAAGATGGAGTTGTAATCTCCCAAAGGAAGTATGCTCTGGAAATTTTACAAGAAATAGGCATGATTGATTGTAGACTAGTTGATAGTCCTATGGATCCAAATCAAAAATTAACAACAGAAGAAGGTGAGTTATTCTCCGACCCATAGAGATATAGGAGGCTAGTAGGAAAACTAATCTATCTCACTATTACAAGGCCGAATCTATCTTTTGCAGTTGGAGTGGTTAGTCAGTTCATGCAAGCTCCATGTGTTGGTCATTGGAATGCTATCATTCGCATTCTAAGATATGTAAAAAAGGCTCTCGGGCAAGGGCTGTTATATGAAGATAAAGGAAACCTTCAGGTATCAGGATATTGTGATGCGAATTGGGCAGGTTCTCCTATTGATAGACGATCTACTATAGGATATTGTGTTTTCCTTGGAGGAAACATTATCTCATGGAAAAATAAGAAACAAAATGTAGTAGCTCAATCAACAGTTGAAGCTGAATATAGGGCAATGGCTTCATTAACATGTGAACTTATATGGGTGAAGCAGTTCCTTCAAGAGCTTAGCTTCTGTGACATCCAGAGTATGAAGATGTATTGTGATAACCAAGCTACTCTTCACATTGCATCAAATCCAGTGTTTCACGAGAGAACCAAACATATAGAAATTGATTGTCATTTTGTTCGGGAAAAATTATTGTCAAAAGAAATATGTACTGAGTTTGTTTGATCAAATGACCAACTCGCAGATGTATTGACTAAGTCATTGAGGGGACCTCAGATTGAGTTTATTTGTTCCAAGCTTGGAACATACAATCTGTATGCTCCAACTTGAGGGGGAGTGTTAGAATCATTACATATAGTTATCATCACTTAGGCTAGTCTGTAGAGTTATTAATGAGTTGTACCTAGTTTTGTACCTAGTAGTCTAGTGCAGACTCTTGGTATTACATGTACTCTTGTGTTTTCATTATAAATAGAAGATAATGAGAGGGATCTTCCATGCCCTCAAGATTATATTTTTTATCAGTTTTAATCTCAAGTGAACTAAAGGCTGGAACCGAATACAAAGGTAACCGGAACCGAATACAAAGGTAACCAGAACCGAATACAAGCATTGTTCATATCTCCAATATGTAGTGAAACAGAATCAAAGGACGTAGATCCGAATACAAGTTGTTGTTCAATTCCTTCTACGCGTTGGAATTGGATACAAGAGCTCTAGAACTGAATACAAGAGCTTTGGACGAACCAAAATCACGCTTCTTCAACCCCTGCTTGAACCTTTCTTCTTCATGTTCTCCATCTTCAACACATGTTCATGGCAACAGACACATATGTACAAAGGACAAAGATAACTTTCACTCTCAATTCACTTCAGATCGCACCATACTGGCGAGTGATAGAAAAAGCTTTTATCTCGTAAGTCCACTTGATTATGTCCTCACAAATCCTCTAAAGCGAACACAGAAAAATCTCTCAAGTTAGTCTTCACTTTTCATCTTAAACAATCAAATAATATAATTTATTCAAAAAAATAAATTTATTCAAATAATATAATTTATATTTTCATATTATCATCTTAAAATAATTTTTTATATCATCTTATAGTTTATATCATCTTATAATAATTTTATTTTATCAAACTTATCACATCACTCATCAACTTTTATAAATTTCTTCATTTTTTTATCACATTTTTCTTAATCAAAAAACTTCATTTTCACAATATTTTAACTCAAATCCACTCTTCCAAAAGTTATTCTTCAAAACAAATACACGTTGTAGTTTCTTCTACCAACATTTATAACTATTTTTTCTTAATGAAATTATATTTTTTATTCAAATGAATGAAATTATTTTTTCTCTCAATATAGGTAAGACGTTTTTAGTCAACGTTAATATTAATTATTTTCTAATTGATATCATTAGATTGCGCAATAAAAGAATATAATTCTTATTTGATGTCTTTAGAGTTTTCTGAACCAGTTTTGGTGAATTAATTTTCTGTAAATGCCAACTAATTCTTTTAATTTGACGTGTATAGTGACTATTTTTTATTGTTTAAAAGGTTGAAGAAATAATTTTTTGATTGATATTGTTATAGATGATGATTATTGAAATACTCAATCCAGATAAACAATATTTAAAACAAAATAAACTTAGATTATTTCATCTAACAAAAATATTTGAAAAAGTAAATAATTTGAAATAAAAAATTATAATTTCTAAAAGGTTATAAAAATTTTCGATGGCAAATTAATAAGATAGTTTTTGTTATTATCCTTTAAATTAAACGGTAGTGCACAGGGTTTACACGCTAAAAATCCTAACAGCATCTTATTTGCAAAATATGTCTAAGTTTAGTTTAAACATTGATAAGCTGGCTATGCAATTTATCTTGTATTTTGTAATTTATTCTATTTTTAGAAAGTTTGGTAAAACTAATTAAGTAAACAAATAATTCAAAGAATCCCTGCAATAAGGGGTAGATTAGTAAAAATCCTCACTAAAAAAGAATCTAGTTGTAACTGAACAAAGATTAAAAAGATAAAATTCTGTTATACTTTTCTGATTTTGTTCTTTTCCAAACTTTAAGTCAATATTGGCATTTATGTATGTGGTGGATCCTACGATTCCCCGCCAGCACGGCACAACGAATAACGGAGTGAGTCGTGGGTGGCTTACAGCTCCGTTATTTGACTGACAAATTCCGTTTTGATTTTCACGACAGGGTGGAATACGGGTCTGCACTGAACCCTAATTGAACTGCCACGCCATGTTTGTCCACGTGTCATAATGGGTCCCACCTTCAAATAGTGTACAACGATCATGATAATGATGATAACCCAAAATTCTCCCTTTTAACCTCACCTGATTCGGAACCCCCAAAAGCCCTAACATGAAATCTGTGGAATAATTCCCAAAAATCAATCAATCACTCGCATCTCGGAATCTCTTTCTTCGATGCCTTCCTCTGATCATCACCGCCTGCGACACGCGGTGGTGCTATGGATGGTAATAGCGTTGTTGGGCTGCGAAGTGGGAGAGGCTTTGAAGGTGCCGTTTAGAGTCAACGATGTGCTTCCCGTGTTGCCACGCCAGATTTCGTGGCCAGTTCTGAACAATCTCCACAGTGCCGTTGACTTGCTTCCTTATTTCGTTGGCTCCCTCACTCCCTCCAATGCCTCCATCAAGTGGAAAGGTGCTTGCTTTTATGACAACACTGCCAAGATTGAACTCAGCCCCGCTTCTCAGGGTGCTGTTCTCTTCGTCAAGGTCATCATCTATCCTAACTTTCAATCATTATCCGCTTTCTGCTTTTATCTATCGTTTTGAATAATCTTTTTCTGTAATTTTTTTTTTTATTTCATCGCAAACTCAGCCAAATATTTTTCTTTTTCGTTGTTCAGAATTGTATCTATTTGTTTGTGTATCTGTCACTTCTGGTAACTGCATCGGCAGTGTTTACTAATACAATATCTAATTTTTTTAATTAGGGGTTATACGTTATTTACTCCAGTATTTGTTGAAATTATGAAATCATCGGTGAGTTCTTAGAAGTTCAACTTTGAGTGCAATGAATTACTAAACTTGGTTTTTAAGCTTTGAGGTTTTTGCCCTGATAGATTAGTGTTTTGAGTTGGATTCTTTTTTTGTGCTTAATTTCCTAACAATTGGTGTTTTGGTTGACAGTGAAAGTCAGTCCTTTAACGTTCTCCCATCTAGTGGTCTAGTCTTTTGGGTTGAATTCCGCCTTGTAAAGTCTTGGCAGAGGTTTAGTGATTCATTAATAAGAAGTGAAACATTTTGTACTTTTTAATCAACTTTATTTGACAGAGTTAAACAGATGAATGTATTGCTAGCATTTTGTGTATCAATTCAACAATGCATTGTTGCTGGCTGGAAATTTTTTATCTATTCGCCGGATATGTCTACTCTCGCTTGACGATAATATCGCTTTAAGTTTCATTTGGTGATGAATAGTTGTTATTATTTTCAGTCAATAGTAAAATGGCTTGTAATTTTTCTGTATCAATTCAATGTAAAGCTGTTGTTTGGATTTTTTAATTGGAAATTTTGAACCTGTGTCATCTGTTATGTCTTCCCAAGCGTGATGATAGTATGACTTGTAAGTTTCCTTTAGTTAAAAGTAGTTGTTGTTATTATACAGACAGAGGCTGCACATAGCTGGACCTGCATGGATCTGTATGTTTTTGCAACCCCTTACAGGATTACGTGGGACTACTACTTCTCTTCACGGGAACATACGTTGAAGTTTGATTCCTGGGAAGAGCCTGCAGAATTGGAATATGTAATGTTGATTTTAGTTTTGTTGTTATTAGCTCTCAATGCTGTTCGAAGTGTTGTAGCTGTAAACCTGTGTCAAAGTTCTTATATCTTGCTGAATCAAACAGGTTAAGCAGCATGGGGTTTCTGTGTTTCTCATGCCATCTGGGATGCTGGGAACACTGCTTTCTCTGATTGACGTTTTGCCTTTGTTCTCGAACACTGGTTGGGGTCAGAATGCCAACCTGGAGTTCCTGAAGAAGCACATGGGAGCTACGTTTGAGAAACGCAGCCAGCCTTGGCGTGCATATATAGACCCTGCTGATGTTCATTCTGGAGACTTCTTAGCGGTGTCAAAGATCCGGGGTAGGTGGGGAGGTTTTGAGACGCTAGAAAAATGGGTGACTGGTTCATTTGCTGGTCATACTGCAGTTTGCTTGAAGGATGAATCGGGGAATTTATGGGTTGGTGAATCAGGGCATGAGAATGAAAAGGTATCAAAGTGATTAAACTTCTAAAACTCTCATTCTTATAGTTTCAACATTATTCATGTAAGGCTGTAATGCCCGTTGAGCGGGAATTTTGTACTTTTTGTCATGGCTTTTGGGTGTGGTGACTTAGCTATGATCTATTTTAATTGATCACAGTATCATAATGTGTCTCTGTGCAGGGTGAAGAAATAATAGTGGTAATTCCTTGGGAAGAATGGTGGGAATTGGCTCTAAAAGATAATTCCAATCCACAGATAGTCTTGCTTCCCCTACATCCGGAAATACGTGCAAAATTTAACAACACTGCTGCATGGGAGTATGCCCGGAGCATGTCTGGCAAGCCTT
Organism: Vigna radiata var. radiata; assembly: GCF_000741045.1. Taxonomy (NCBI): domain Eukaryota; kingdom Viridiplantae; phylum Streptophyta; class Magnoliopsida; order Fabales; family Fabaceae; genus Vigna; species Vigna radiata. The sequence continues at coordinate 15,833,144 of NC_028357.1, forward strand.
ATGGTTATCACAATATGATATTCAGTTGGATTGACACTGTAGCAGACAACTATCCTCCTCCTCTCGATGCTCACTTGGTAGTAAACTTTTTACTTGTTACTTATTGGATTGATGTATCATATTTAGAGGTATACATAAAACCAGTTATTGTGTTAACAACATGCTATTTTTCTAGTAGAAACTGTATAACTTATGAAGTGAGTTAATTTTGAATGTTTGCAAAAAGATAATCTAAACCTTAAAATGAGAAGCGGCCTAGGGGAGAATAGTTAGTGCTTATGGCTTTAGAGAGCAGCATACCACTACTGATAAGATGAATGGGATGGAATTATGAATAGACTATTATGCTGGTATCAACGATTTTGGTAATGTTACTTAGTGCTTTTGTTGTGATATATGGATGCTTGTTTTTTCTCTAACTAGAGGAAAGGTTCTTGCTTAACCAAGCAGTGAATGAGGCAATGAATATCTACTCTACCTCTGCCCCTGTTTTTTTCATAGAAAGGACGCATCAAATTAGCATGTCTTTTTTATTATTATTAAGCTTGTTGGTTCAGACTTGAGTGACTGGAAGTCTAATCCTGAATGGCATTTTCTCCTTGCAGGTAATTTCTGTCATGTCTATGTGGACTAGATTGCAGCCAGCATATTCTGCTAATATGTGGAATGAAGCATTGAATAAGCGGTTAGGGACTGAGGTAAGTCTTGGTTCAAAACTTTTCTGCGGGATGAGGAGCATGAATTTGCTCTAAATATATGTAGTCTTTGCTTCTGTTTTTCGCACCTAAATAAGAGAAGAAATTCTTTAGAAGGGGAAAAATAAGGAAGGACAAGTAATCGTCCAAGAAAAAAGAATTGTCCTCAACAATCTGACAGTTATCTGCCAACTAAATGGACCAAATTGTAGTCTTTCTCTAATTTCTTTTACTTCTTGGGAACTACCAGAACTTGACCTTTTCTCTAGATTTAGGTTTGGAAATGACTTCAAAGTTTGTTTTGTTGCTATTCTATAATCCCAATGGATTCAAGATGGAAAATCTACGTGCCTTTCTAGCTATAGTCCTGTACTTCATTGTGTATATTGAGTACAAGATTATTCTATGATAAGAGATTGTGTAATTGTCCATATCCATTGATAGTGTCAGGTAAAATAAAAGCTTTTATTACCCGCATGTAAACAAGTCAGGAACAGGTTGTGAGTACCCAGCTGACGGATACATGTTATGTGAAATTAGATAGAAATATTTAATTGTACGTATTGCTTGTTTCAAAACTTGTCAAGGAGGATTATGTATAGTTTACATTTGAATTTTTATAGCACGCTGATTTGAACAAAGTTCTTGCAGCTGTGTGTTGCTCTTACTGAGAATTAAATGATTATACAGTCGCTCACGGTCAAATTCCATTGAAATATTCTTACATTAACTTATCACAATGGCTTATTTTTCTGAATTATAATCTGTTTGCCCTCTTCATAAGAAATTGGAATGGATGATGTCTCATTTTTATTTGCATTCAGGGTTTGGATTTGCATGATATTATACTTGAGACTGAGAAGCGTGGGATACCTTTCGATGAACTACTAACTATTCCTGAACAAGATGAATGGGAATACAGTGATGGGAAGTCAACAACTTGTGTTGCATTTATCCTATCAATGTATAAAGAAGCTGGAGTTTTTGGTCCCATTTCTAGTTCCATTCAAGTAACTGAGTTCACAGTAAGTAATGACGTCTCCCTAAATTCTCAAACCTTAAGAACTATAATCACTTTCCCTAACGCTTCTGTCGTGTTATTTGCAGATTCGTGATGCATACATGCTCAGAATTTTCGAGGACAACCAAACACGCCTACCAAGATGGTGCAACAATGAGAATGACCAGCTTCCATTCTGCCAGATTCTTGGTGAATATAGGATGGAACTGCCTGGCTACAACACCTTGGATCCATATGCCAACATGAATGAGTACTGTCCTTCTCTTCCTCCAATTTATGATAGGCCCTCTCGATGTTAGATCTGTCTTCCGTCGTTTCTGGTATCTCGAATTGCCTGTTGAATTTAGCTTAAGGCATCAAGTACTTTGGTGTTGTAAAATTGTTTATATAAACTATTGGACACGGCAGTGTGTATGTATCTACAGCTTGATGGTCAAGTATGAAAAAAAGTATAAAAACACAATACTGATATTCAAGCCTCATGAAGGTAAGCTAACAGCTTGAATAATCACCATCACGATGTACAGAGTTCATATGGTGATTTTCAGCGGTATGCCCTTTCTAAAATGATCTTCATGTAGGAGAAATCAGTCTATTTAAAACATTACCAAGTAAATCATGATGATAGTTGGATTGGCTCAAAGTTTGCTATCACGCATTCTTTGATCCACTGCTCAATGATTCTCAGAAATTGTAGTGGCTTCAATGACAATGCTTCAATTACAAACTACTCTTGTAATGCATGTTCCATCGTCTGATTTTTTTCCGTTCCTTGGTCTAATTAAGGTTTTACTCCTGCTACTTAATAAAGAGAGATGTCATGCTCTAACATCTTTCTGGCATATTATTTACGGTAACAAGAAAAAAAGTGTTATCCTCCACCCAAAATCTTCAGCTAGAAGCAAAACTGCCGTAAATTTTTTTATCAAGATTCTCTCGTGTTAGTGGGAAAAAATATATGATAATACGATATTATCAAAGAGGAGGATGCACAGGTTAAACTTAGGTGTTATACAAATAATAATCAGTCTTATGATAATTTACTGTGCATATCACCATATTCTTAAAGGAGATGTGATCTAAATTCGTCTTCTTTCTATTCTTATTTGGAATGAGGTCCATCAGATCATAAAATGAAAATATTCCAAATTGCATCTGTTCGATACCAAAAGATTTAGTTTGGAATTGTTTTTGGATTCGTAATAAATTCTTATAAAGATACTGAAATCTATATAAAATAATGTTAATTAGTATTTCAATATGAATATGATACGGTATATACACTAATAAGAAGAGCGATTACGTGATGTGATCAAGAATTTATTAAGTTAATTTTTTTTTTTAAATAAGCATAGAAGAAAAATGAAAAATAAAAAACGTTTTTTTAAGTCCAAATTACCTTATATATAAAATAACTTAACTTCTCAAAGAACTTGCTAATGATCAGTGTTTATACAAAAGTTTCTCAATAACAATACAAACAAAACATCGATTTTCAAAATTATGGATTTAGGTCACAGAGACAAAACATCAGACAACTTCTTCCAAAATACAGAAATATTGAAGTCACGAGGATACTGACGACTTCATCTTGTTATATGATTTTATTAGTTTTTATTTAATATAGAAGTTGTGTATACAGAACACACTACTTCTCTTGTTTTCATTTATTTAAAACTTTTTTAATTTTCTAAAAATTTAATATACATAAGCTTTTATTTTAATTTTTTTTAATAATTTGGTTAATTAATTTTAACATTTTCTAACTTTTTTAAGTTTTGGTATAAATTTTCTTTTCTTTGAGATAATTTTTAAGAAATTGATTCACAAATTAAAATAATAAGTTCTATTTTTTACTATTTTTTTATATTTTAACATTTTGTGTAAATTTGTTTTAATATTTTAAATAGCATAATAATTAAATTTTGTACATCTTATTTATTATTACTATATATACATATATATATATATATATATATATATATATATATATATATATATATATATATATATAGCAATAACTAAGTTATTTAAAAAAATTAAAAAATATTTACATAAAAAGTAAAAAAATAAAATAATAAAAGTATTATAATTTTTTATTTTAATTTGTGAATCGAATTATTAAAAAATATCTAAAATAATTTTACACAAAATTTAAAAGATTATAAATTATTTTTAATCGAATAATTAAAAATATACTTTGAGATATAAAAGATTATAAAATATTTTAAATTATTAAAATAAATATCTTAAAAGTTAAACAATGTATGATTATATAATAAAATTTAAAATATTATAAATTTTTAAAACCAATTAATGAAATTAATAAAAAAAAATAAAACAAAAATATGTAAATATCTTAGAAAATGAAAAAATTAGGAAAGAGAAGTCGTGTTTATGCACGAATTAAAAAAAAAACAGAAAATAATAAAATAATAGGGTTAAATATATTTTTAGTCCCTATACTTTGGGGTGATTTTGGTTTTAGTCTCTCTTTCAAACTATAGTACAATTTAGTCCTTCAACTTTAGAAAACTCTGGTTTTAGTCCTTTTTACCAAATTTTTTTAACTTTATTTGTTGTTTCAAACGCGTTACTCAGCAAAAATGTGTCAAACAGTGTAAACAATCAAAATGCTATAATGTAACGTGCTTGAAACAGCAAATAAAGTTTAAAAAATTTGGTAAAAAGGATTAAAACCAGAGTTTTCTAAAGTTGAAGGACTAAATTGTACTATAGTTTGAAAGAGGGACTAAAACCAAAATCGCCCCAAAGTATAGGGACTAAAAACATATTTAACCCTAAAATAATATAAGAAGAAGAAGTTGTTACTTTAGTATCAGTGTTTTCGATTTTTGGAAGAAGTTGACAAATTATTGCATGAGTTTGATTAAATTTATGATTAAGTTGAAATTGTTTTTGACTCCCGAAACTTCACATTAAAATAGAAGTCGTTTTCTTTTATACGATTTTACCTTGATATGTCAAAAAGTAGTTTGAGTGACGATGACTTTTTCATAATGAAATTGTGTCATGTAGGCACCATTTGTCTCTATACTAATTGTTTTAAGAGTGGTTCTCCTTACACCTCACCAATCTCACCCTGCATCTCTTTATTTTTTTATATTTCCAATTATGTCCTTATTAGATAACATTTTTAATTGCTTTTTTCATTTGACCCACTCACCAGGCACTTCGTTCTCTCTCTTTTTGCCGCATTTCATACTCTCCTACACCCCCTTTCTTTCTCCTCTTTTTTTTTTTTTTGTAGAGTGTTTCTCTCACTCCTTCCCTCTTTTTTGTAGAGTGTTTCTCCCCCTCCTACCCTCCTCCCTCGTTTTATTTGTTGCAGTTTCGCTTTTCATTCTCATAGACCTGTTTTTGGTGGCTGTGTGGTGGGGTAAGCTCTTGCAGCGGTGGTTGTGCGGTTGAAGACCTTGCCACACCTAGAAGTGAGGTTGAGATGCGGTTCATGGTAGCTGCACTTGAAAGTGCGGTTGACGCTCGTCGTACTTGGATCTGCGATTGATGTTCTCCGCGCTTGAATTTGCGGTTGATGCTCGCCGCACTTGGATCTGCGGTTGATGCTCGCCGCACTTGGATCTGCGGTTCACGCTCGCCGCACTTGGATCTGCGGTTCACGCTCACCGGATGCTCATGTGTGCCAGAACCTCGCCATCAACAGTGACCGCAACAACAACTTCCTCATTTTCAAATACCTATCCATAATGCAGGTTTTATAAGCCACCAAAGAGTTTTGTGGGTTCATAATGAAGAACGGTACATTCTGGAAGTGCCAAAAAAGGGTGCAGCCGGTGATGGGTGTAGGTGGAGAAGCCAAATTATGGCTTAGAGTCTAGAAGTGAGCTAAATAGTGAGTGAACACTGTCAAAAGTAAAAGAAGAACCATTTTTCATCTTCTCTCTCATTCACAACAAAAGTAGAGAAGATTGGTCAGAATATCATTTAACTTTTTTCAAATTTAATAAATGAAGGGCAAAAATGGGTATTGGGAGGTGTAGGATGACATAGGTGAGGTGTAGGGAGGAATGCTCTTGTTTTAAAAAGTAACACATGTCCCAAAGTTCGAAATGGGATTGACCCAAATTGTTAAAAAAACCCAAAACATTCTATTAGTCTTCATCCTATCTATTAGGTATAAGAGAGAAAATACATTCAATGATCTTACACTACACTTAATTGTTTTTATTTATTTTCTATATAGAAAGACATTTTCTATATAGAGAAAACCAATCATAATCATATTATTGTAGATAGTATGATTCAATATTATCAATCATCCAATCACAACCCAAAATTGTAGATCACAATCTTAATCGTCTTATCACAATGTAAATTGATGATAGAATTATCAACGATCTTAATTTTCCAATCACAATGCAAGTTAATGATCAAATTATAAGTGATCTTAATTGTTCAATCACAATGCAAGATGATGGTTGGATTTTCAACAATCTTAATTATTTGTTCAAGACACAAATTGTTGATCAAATTTACTTATAGGTAAAAAGCTAGGAAACATACTTTATGCCAGTCTCTCAGTTCAAGAGCTTAAGGCTAGAGGGCTATGTAGTGTTACAATTAAGGTTTGATCTTATTACCATATCAATCTCCACCCTACTCTTTTCATGTGGTTGTAATGCACATTTAATGACCCAATTATGATATCACCATTAAGGCCTTTAAATTACTTTTAATAATATTAAAAGAGTATCTTATTAATATATATATATAATGAATATAAATACTTAAAAGGAACATATTCATTTCAAAATAATCCTTTAAATAAAGGTGACAAAAGAAAGATAAAACACACTGAATGTCCTCGCTTAAAGGTCTCCATAGTTCTTGGCTAGAATACTTTTTAGTCCATTGTGGGGCTGGCAAAATTGGTCTTGTGCTACATTTATTTATTTTCTATAGGAGGACATTTTCTTAAGGAACAAGGACAACTAGCAAGGCAATGTCCCTAGATGAAGGTAGTAAAGCCAATTTGATGATTCAACAAGTTATTGTTAAGATGGAATAACTTTTATCTAGTACGTGAAATTTTAGGGAGGGATGCCTATCAATTGGAATACGGAAGTAGTCATCTAAATAACCTTTAACATGGAATATTGTTAATTGTTTTTTTACAATGTTGTTTCATGTAGGGTTTTTTATGAGGCATAAGTAAAGAGAGGAATCTTATTGGCTAACAAGATGATTGAAAGATTTAGGAAAACCAAATAATATATTATTGCATCACTCAATCATAACTTAAAGTTATAGATTGAATGATCGGTGATCTTAATTACCCTATCACAACTTAAAGTTATACATTGAATGACTGGTGATCTTAATCACTTGATCACAACTAAAAGTTATACATCGAATGATTGACAATCTTAATCATCTAATCACAATACAAGTTGATGATTGAATTACCAACAATCTTAATCCTTTAATCAAAACACAAGTTGATGATCGAACTTTCAATGATCTTAATCGTTCGTTCACAATACAACTCGTTGATCAAATTTACTTAGAAGTAAAAAGCTGGAAAACAAATTTTATGTGTAGTCTCTCGACTCTAGAGCTTGACATTGGGAGGCTATGTAATATTATGGATCACATACAATCCTATGACTTTATCAATATCCACCCAATTAGTCTTGATCTGATTGGTCTCCACTTGATCGATCTCTACCTCATTGATACTTTATTTACATGATAGAAATTTTTTACTCCATTAATTTTTTATTTTCTAAAAAAACTCAATTAAATATTTTTTTTAAAAAAAAAACTCATTCAGTTAAAATGACATTAATGTATTTTTAGAAGTACCGCGTCAAAATCAAAGAATTACATATAAACAACAAATTACTAATTAAATCTTAAATAAAACAATTCAATGTTGTCAAAGATTTCTTCCAACATAAATAGAAGAGTTAAAAGAAAATACGATAGATTATGCTCTGTGCAACTCGTGGAATGCATGGACAAAATAAATATCGGAACTCGGTTTAAAGTTTTTGGCCATTGGTTGGTAGCAACAGAACAATATCTCTGATAAATTACGTATAAAAACATACTTCCTTTTTAAAACAATAGTTGTCTTTCTTATAGACAAAAGTAATTTATTTATTGAGAAAATGACGTTATTTTAGTAAGTCATTTCAATAAATAACATTTATTATTGTTCTTGGTTCAATATGAGAAAATTTTAAATTGCTATAATTGGAGATAGGAAAATATATTTTATGATGTCTATTTTTCATAGTTTAAATAATTATTTAACGAAATAAGCTAGCTCTTTAAATGTTTTTCACAATATAATATAACTTTTCGGAAAGAAATGTTTATCAAAGTTTTTAGAAGTAAAATAATGTTTTTCGAACTTTTCAAAATAAATCATCAAATTATGTTAATTTTATAGAAAATATTTGACAAAGTGAAGTCTTTAAAATATATGCTCAAAGAAACTAAGTTTTAATTTGGTTGATAGTAAAAAACGAAGCTTTTATTCTTAACAATTTGAATAATCTATTATTTATTCTTATAATTACTTATCCATCTTTATAATATATTAATTGTATAAATAATTGATTATTCTAAATGAAATTTTCATTTACAGTTGATTATTATACATTTAAATAATCAGTTATTTGGTGTGTTATTAGAACTACTTAGTGTTAGATTTTGAAACTTATTTTTCTGTATGATTTATGATTTGTTTAAAATATTTCTCTAGTTTTACTTAAGGTTATGTTTGGATGAGGTAATTTAAAAGGATAGTTTATTTAAACAACTTATTTTATACTAAAATGATTTTTTCGAATAATATAATTAAAAATAATAGAGAAATTTGGAAGGTATTTTAAATGAATAAAATAGAAGAATTTTAAAAGTATAAAACATTTCATTTATTTTCACTTCAATAGTATGTCACTTACGAAAGTTTAGTCAAGTTAATCTACATCGAAAGTCCAACAAAGTCTGTCCAGACTGATGGTAGATCAAAGTTAATACAGGCTGATGGTGGGTCGAATTGGCCCGAACAAAAAGTTAAATTGAGTCGGCTTGAGTCGAAGTTGAGAAGAGTCTACTTGAGCCGAAGGTTGAGCAGATTCGGTCCGAGTTGAAAGTCAAGTCAAGTCCGTTCGAGTCGATGGTCGAGTCAAGTAGGCTTGGGCCGATATTCGAGCTGAGTCGACTAGGAACAAGGTCAAATCAAGTCGGCTTGGACTGAGGTTGATCTAAGTGGTCTTGTGTCGAATGTCAAGTTAAGCCAACTAATGTTGAAGGTTAAGCCGAGTCAACCCTGACCAAAGGTCAAGCCGAATCAGCTTGGGTTTAAGTCAAGTGAAGTCAGATCGGGCAAAGATCAAACTGAGTTGGTCTATGTCGAAGATCGAGGTGAGTCAATATGTGTTAAAGGTTGAGTCAAGTCAGTCCAGGCTAATGGACAAGTCAAGTCATCCTATGCCGAAGGTTGAACCGAGCTAGCCTGAGTCGTAGCTAAGTCGAGTCAAGTTGACTTATGTTGAGGTTCGAGTTGAATTGATTCTCGTTAAAGATTGAGTCGAGTCCACTTAGATTGAAATTTGAAATCAATTAACCTTAATTAAAGGTCGAGACCAATTACCTCAGGCTAAAGGTTAGACCTAAACGGACCAGATTGAATATTTCAAAATCAATCTAAATAAAAAATGAGATGAGTTATCTGAAATTAAAGGTCAAATTAACTAAAATTGTGGTTTAAGAATAAAGTTAATTTATATTAAAATAAAAGTTAATTTATTTTATCCAAACAAGAACCACTCACTTTTCTTCTAGTAGTTTTTGTTTGAATCTATTCTAGCAACTTTCATTAGGATTTCTTTTGAGTGCTAACCTTTGTTATTAACCTTTAATTTTTTTTCTTGTCTTCTTGGATTTCTTAGTTTTGTCATAATTAAATTCCTTTTGCAAAGTCTTTCTTGTTTTTGGACCTTTTTATTGCTTTTATCCGTTGTTTCTTCTTGCACAATTTCGGCTTTGGTTACTTGTGTGGTGTAGGTTCTCTTTGTGAGGTGATCCAATATATTAGAGGTAGACTTCTAGGTGGTGGAGACCCAAAGGGACCTTGAAGTCTATAGTGGTAGCCAAAAAGAAAGAGAGAAATACCTTGGGAGGTAGCTTTGATTTGGTTATAATTTTTGGCTTTGTAATATTTCTTCTTCTTTTTTTTTTCTCTTGTAACTCATGCCCTTGTTAGGTGTCTTGGGGGAGTCGTTGGTGCTCAATCCCATCTCCTAACAAGAACCTTTATTTCTTAGTAATTTTCGTTTTTTAGTTGGTTGGTTGGAGGAACCAAAGTTCTTCTAACTTAATCATTAGGCCGCATAACTAGTTTATTTGCTTTCTTTAATTGTGATAGCTTAGTGTGTGTCAACTTTAATTTAAAATTTAGTTCCCTTTGAGAAATATGGTTCAAGAGTGCCTAAGGTAAACTATGGATAGGAAAGGTTTTGTATTTAAGAAATCCATTGTGATTCACCTCCCTTTCCTGGAAGTGAACTTGGGTGTCTTTTGCCTCCTTAAGTCTCTTAAGGCACTTTCTTTGAAATTTAAGTATTTTCTTGTGGCATTGCATCTCTTGAAAACCTTTAAGGATGTCTAAGAATAATTCCTTTCAAATTAGAAGTGACTCTAGTGAGAATGTAAAACCCACTTTGGAAAATTTAGCAAAAGAGCTAAAGCCACTTAAAATTTGACAAAGGCAAGAAACTCTTCTTAAAGAAAAAGAAAGAATTGAAAGAGAAGATTATCTTGCTAAGTTGGAAGAGGAACTTAGAATTCTTAATGAAAAACAACAAAAAGTCCAAAAGGATTTAAGGAAGATAAAGAGAAGAGAAGAAGAAAAAAGAAGGAAGAAAGAACAAAAGGAGAAAGAGGAGCATGAGAAAAGAGAGAAAGAACAAAGAGAGAAAAAGGAGCAAGTAAGAAGAGAGAAAAAGGAGGAGTAAAGAAGAAGAGAGTATGAAGAGAAAAAAATATAAGAAAGGAATGAGAAAGAAAAGAGAGATAAAGAAGAGATTGAGGTTGAGACTAAGATGATGAAGGGAGTTTTCCAATCCTTGAACTTTTCTCAATACATCCAACCATCTTTCATAACTCTATTTTTTACTTTTGAAATTTCAACTTCTTTTTCACTTCCCACTATTTTTAACTCCTCAAATTTTTCCAAATCAAACTTTGAGTTGATGTTACCTTTTAGGATACAATTAACTCAAAGTAAACACAAACAATTTTATGGAGTAGACCATCAAAGTTTTCAAGTAAATTCTTTTAAAATTAGCATAAGGTCTTATTTAAATATTTCATCTAGATACATGGTGTTTGTGGCTCATAAGATTATTGATTTTGAGTTTGATGACACTTGCATATGGATCTTTGATCTTGGTGGAAAGATACACAAATTAACCAATAATAAGAAAAAGATTTTCGTCATAAAAGAACAAGAAGATTTGAGGGCAAATCCTTTTAAAAAGGGAGGGAATGATGACATACCCCTTGCTATGACCTAGTACATTCATGAAGAGTTGGAGACACCTATGGAAGATCGGCCTAGACTCTTTCTCTTGGGCTATCTTAAGTCATCATGAAGATTTAGTAGAGTAAGAATAATTTCGGGCCTTGTATTTTGGACCAAGTAGTCTAGATTTTATTTGGGCTTGGTATTATGGGCCTAGTAGTGTAGGATTTCAATTGGACCTTGAATTTTGGGCCAAGTAGAATAGGATTTTGACCAAACAAGTCAACAAAGGGTCAAGGCCCAAAGTTAACTATGCTTGGATGTCCAAAATGGGTGTGTTGACCAAGGGGTCAACATTTTGGCTAAGCTTGGAGAATAAGGGAGAAGAATTTCGTCCTAGACATGTGGAAGTTTCCCATTGAAGCGTTTTCCTCCTAGTTAGTGGCCATGTGCCACTCTAGGAATGGAGAGTTTTTTCATAGGTAGTGGCCACTTGTCACTCTCTCATTTGAGAGGATTTTTGCTACTTCTCTCCCTCCTATTGGAGAGGGTTTCTCCTTACTCTCCAAGAAAACCAAGGTGACTCTTTTAGGTTAAAGTTTTAGTCCATTTTGAGACACCTTAGCCTATAAATAGAGGTGTTCTCCATCATGTAATCACCTTTGATTTAGGGTAAAGTTATGCTGTCATTTTTGTGTCATACTACTATTTTAAGATCACCCTAGGCTAGAACAACCCAAGTGGCCTCCTCTAGCCACCTTCCTCCAAGAGTTAGCCCAACCTCTCTTAGAGAACCACCAAACACACCTTCCATCACCATTCACACACCCAAAACCGTGACAACCTCCACTTATGATGGTTGGGACTATTTTGATGCTCTCAATAACTTATAATCTCAAGAAGAGAATGATAGTTATGTCATGGAGAGTAACAAGAAATCCTTAGTTTGATAGTCATTTATTGATCATAGATGTTTGACAGATTAATCTTGGAGTGTGATAGTTGGTGTGGATGAGTTGTTGTTGCACCAGCTCCGGGCTTAGGGCCCTTATAGACCGATATCAATATATGTATTTGGATAGTCAATTTAGAATAAATAATTGGATGTTTATAAGATTGTTCGTTATTGATGATTAAATTATAATTTGATGTTAGTACATGATTATATGTGTATTCTTTGATAGCATTAGCTTACACTTTTCTCTTTATTTTTTGTTTGTTTGTTCTTTTGTTGTAATGATCATCTTTATGATATAAGTAGATGATGAATTTTCTTGTAATCAGGTATTATAAATGAAGATGGAAGAAAAACTTAGATCAATATTTTATTTTAACTATTATATATATATATATATATATATATATATATATATATATATATATATATATATATATATATATATATATATATTCTGTTGATAAATTTCTAGTTTCTTTTTAGTTATTAAGTAGAAAAGAATTTGTTGAACTTCCTTTTCTTGTGTATATTTATTATTATAATTATATTTGAATAACTAAAACAGTTTCACGTATGCATTTTGTTTAACTCTTCTAATTTATTAAATATATGATAAGTCGTGTTAATATTATTTAAAAATTGGATGTTACAATTAATACATGGTTATTTTTAAATTTATAATTTAATTAGTTTTAAAAGTTAAAAATAATTTATATTATTATTTAAATTATTTATTCTAAATTTCAAAATTTATAAATTCAATTATATTACTTGATGTATTATAAATTATAAATATAATATAATTTTTAATTAACAAATATTTATCATAAACTTTATTTATATAAAGACAATGTTTACCTTCTCCTGAAAGTTATACTACAATTCTCAAGAAACAAACTTAATTAACCTAAACCCGTCAAGCCCTGTGTGAGAAGCTGATGTCAACTGCAGCCGTCCGAGTCAAAGTGGTGGAATTAGTTCAACAACTTTCCTCCCATTTTTTTCCTTATTTGAAATTAATTAATTTAAACTCAGATTTAACTTTTTCAAGTATAGGTTGGACAACAAGCTAAACTAAAACATAAGTCAACATCTTATATTAATTAAATATTGCATCATTACTTAGAGAAGAAGATTTTACTAAATTATAGGATGAGGCTAAATTCTATTTTCTATATATTAAGAGGATTAATGATTTCTTTTTTTAAATATTTATATTATTTTATAACAGTGTTTACACTTTTTTTAATTTTATTTTTCAAGTAATTTTTTTTTCAAGTTTTGAATTTTTTATTTAATTATTTATTTAAATTTAATCATTTTTAAAAATTAAATAAATAAATAAAATTAACAAAATAAAAAAAATAATTTAATATACTCAATTTTATAAATATAATATAATTATCTTTTATTATTATAAAAAAGTGAATACACAGCGTAAAATATTTTCATTGGTAATAATAAAATAAATAATTTTAGTTTCGGTCATGATATTAAATAAAGGGTTAAATATGTTTTTAGTCCCTATACTTTGTGGCGATTTTGGTTTTTGTCCTTCTTTCAAACTATGGTACAATTTAGTCCTTCAACTTTAGAAAACTCTGGTTTTAGTCCTTTTTATCAAATTTTTTTAACTTTATTTTTTGTTTCAAACACGTTTCATTGTAGCATTTGGATTGTTTACACTGTTTGACACATTTTTGCTTCAATGTTAACTGAGAAACGTGTTTGAAACAGCAAATAAAGTTAAAAAAAATTGGTAAAAAGGACTAAAACCAAAGTTTTCTAAAGTTGAAGGACTAAATTATACCATAGTTTGAAAGAGAGACTAAAACCAAAATCGCTCCAAAGTATAGGGACTAAAAACATATTTAACCCTTAAATAAAAACATTTGTTTTGAATCTTGATATATTATAGGATTTATTGAGTTTTTTTTTTAAGAAAAATAATTTAAGAAAATGAAGCGAATAAAAACAGAGATGATATATAAACTACTTTATTCATGAAAAAAAAAAATAGTGTACTTTTCAAAACAATTGTCACATAAGATCTATTTGAAATTAGTGATAGTTAATGTAACTGTCGCAACCGGAATCGCGACGGAACGATCCAAAAAGAAAACAAGATTAGAAAAAGAGTTGGAGTCGCTACTATAGTTTATTTTGGAAAACTACGTAAAAACCATAAAAAGGATAAGGCTTAGTCTATGAAAACTCGGATTCTGGTTTCGGGAGTCGGTTACGCGTAGGGAAGATATTAGCACCCTACAACGCCTGCCCTAAGACAGTACCTTTAATTAAATGCGCAAACTTGATGTGGTTTTTCAAAATGTTTAATTATCCCTTGAAATAAAATTCTAAAGAAACAAAAAATATTTTTTATTTTTTTGTGCCCGACAAGGATTGACCTTGCTCCTACGTATTCTCAAAATGAGAAATCAGGGTTACGTAGTTCTAGCTGAAAGATTGTTCGTTGGAAGATGTTTTTAGTTTTTGAAGGTTTTTATATTTTTTGGTATTTTATATATAAGAAAGAGAAAAGGTTTTCAGCACAAGGCAGACAGAATGGTCGCACGTGCGCTTAAACCTTTTAAAATAATTTTTTGTTGATTTTTTTTTAAAAGAACAAGAAGAAAAAGGTTTTTAGCACAAGGCAGATAGAATGGTCGCATGTATGCTTAAACCTTTTAAAATATTTTTTGGTTAATTTTTTTGAAAGGAGAAGAAGGTTTTTAGCACAAGGCAGACAGAATGGTCGCACGTGTGCTTAAACCTTTTAAAATAAATTTTTGTTGACCTTTTGAAAGAAGAAGAAGAAAA
>NC_028357.1:15848477-15855209 GCF_000741045.1 Vigna radiata var. radiata
AATTTTTAAGGAAAGATATGAAGATAGAAAATAAATTACAGCTAAAAAATGTATTAAGAATTAAAGAACAAAAAAATACTAGAAAATATTTTTTTATATTTTTAAGATTTATTTTTTTCATTTAAGAAATATTTAAACAATAATAAAACAAGAACAAACTAGAAATCATATTTAATTATTAAAAAGAAAGATGTTATAAGAATCTCTAAAACCATTTTTTTATTTTGTAATTTTTCTTTTTTTTATTCTTTATTTTATAGTATTAAAAGCATGTGTAATAAATATTGAAGTGCAGTAATGAAACAAACTTATAAACAGAATTACAAAATCAAGGAATGTAAGGATATAAAATTACAGGGATTACATGAAATAAAAACCTGACAATCAAATAATAAAAAAATAAAAAAAATCATGAAATAAGACAAAAGTATAGGGGTAGAGAAAACCAGGGTGCATGCAACCTGAAGCTCTTTTCTTTTTGTTCTCTTACGTGCTCTTCTTGAAATTGAATTTTCTCATTCTTTTTTTTTCTATTCCCTTATGCTCTCTTCTCGAAGTTCATTTCTCTCCATTTTTTTGTTTACAAGGTGCATATTTATATACTCACATTTGTAATATTTTTGGGATCCTGCCTTAATGGCGAATTAATTGTCAATTAACAAAATAGGGAAAGAAATGGTCTTGATTGAAGAAAAATAAATAATTGTCAGAAAATTGTCCATTTACAAGGAAATTATATTTTTCTTTTTCTTTTTAGGAAGAAACTGAATGCATCAATCAATATATTATTTTTAATTATTGTTTGTAATTATTGCCATAATGTTGATTCAAATTATTACCAAAATTTCAAAAGTATTCTAAAGTGATCTGTCATGCATTAATATTAATTGCTTATAAGCATTTTTCCAAGAAAATCAAATCTAATTCATCACGTGTAGCATCTCTCCCATTTTATTCACGTGCACCCCCCTTTTTTTTTCTTCCTTATTTCCTTTTGTTTTTCTTTTTCATTTTTTTTTCTTCTTCTTTCCTTTTTTTTTCTTTTTCTTTTATTTTTTGCTTTTCTTTTTTCTCTTTTTTTTTCTCGTTTTTTTTCTTTTTTATTCTTTTTTTTCTTTTTGTTTGCAATTATTTTTCTTTTCTTCTTTTTTTTTTGTTTTTTCTTGTTTTTTTTCTTTTTTTTTACAAGACTAAACAAAATAGCAAAATAAAATTAAGAATAACAAAATAATAAAAAAAATGAAATAAGACAACAATAAAAACCAAGTCCCATTATTTAGTCACCCGGACGAAATTGAGTGTTGACAGTAATATTCTAAAAATTATATGTAAATATAATTTCGAGTGATTAAATATTATAATATGATAGAGCAGAGAGTAAAGATAAAGTTATAAGTTTATAGTCATCCAAAATTGACTATAAATTTAAAACTTTACTTACAAAGGATATATTTCAAAATAGATAAGTCAACTAAGAATGATCCCAAGCACTAGACGGCTGCACCTTCTTCATTCTCCAATGCGTGCTCCAAGGACACATCATCAACTACTGCTCACATCCAAAGGATTGGATGATCATTGCAAGGGGGAAGGCAAGCACATACAACAAACAATGCAAGGGTGAGCTAGGTATAAAAAGCATGTTATCAATCAAGTATTTCAAGCATGCAAGGACCATAAACAATACAAACTAAGACCAAATGCATTTTATTGATACCAATGACCGACCACGTGATTTTACCATCCGGACTGGTATGAAATGTCAAGTTCCAGGGGTTTGTGCACCCGGGTGGTGTATTAACTGGAAATCCATCAACTGTCACCTGAGGTTAGTCCATTACAGCGGTATAGGCCTACAGTGAAAGCGCCTATCCTAGGACCTCCTGTTATTCTCACCACATGACTCATCACTCTCTACTTGAGCTTGGATGATCATTAGAATGTCAGGGTAAACCCCATCGGGAACTCCGGCCATTCATACAGTCAATCACAACAAACTACAGGGCACCACCATGTAACCTCCCTTGAGGATCATGGAATTACGTCCATCAACCATACTCTGTACATACATGCTTTCAAACTATAATTCACCACTTTAAATCACATGATATTCCTCTTGAATCAATAATATACCTCCAATGCTATAATAAGTCATATACACATCATACAACATCAACCCTTCTTACTTTGCACTAAAATCATTACACTCTTAATTTACCAAAAGCAATTAACTAGAAAGTTTGAACTGAACGTTTTAAGCATGAGCCGAGCACTTAGTGCATTGGCGGACCACTGGGAATGGACTAAGTGTCAGTGCATGACCGAGCACTCTTTGATAGAACGAACGGTCATGAACTGGCACGATCCAAAGAGGGATGAACCCACTTACGACCGAGAGCAATACAAGACCGAGAGCACACAAGACTGAACGACTATAAATTGTCAAGGCTCAAGAGGAACCAACCACCTTTTCTGACCGAGAGCACACAAGACCGAGAGCAATACTAGATCGAGAGCACACAAGGCCAAGAACAATACAGGGCCGAGAGCGATACCAGACCAAATGATTACAACTGGCAAGACTCAAGTGGGACAAACCCATTTATGACCGAGAGTAACACAAGACCGAGAGCAAGACAAGGCCAAGAGCAATACAAGGCCGAGAGCACCTAAGACCGAATGACTATAACTTAGTCAGACTCAGGAAGAACCAATTCTTCTCTGACCGAGAACACACAAGATCGAACGGCTATGAGAAGAACCAATTCTTCTCTGACCGAGAACATACAAGATCGAACGACTATGAGAAGAACCAATTCTTCTCTGACCGAGAACACACAAGACCGAACGACTATGAGAAGGACCAATTCTTCTCTGATCGAGAACATACAAGACCGAACAGCTATGAGAAGAACCAATTCTTCTCTGATCGAGAACACACAAGAGCGAATGGCCAAATTCTGCAGAATTCTGCAGAATTATGCAGAATCAGGACAACACCCTATATGACCATTTCTAACGATTTTTACCAACTTCTAACACCTTTAATTCTTATTTTAGATACAATTAACTTATCTCAATGATTTTAAACATCTCCACTACCTTTCTAAAGTAATTTACACTCCTTTTTAACTCTAAAACACCAATTTTACCCAACTTAGGGACCCAAAACCCAATCTTACCTCTTTGCACCTATTTTGACCAATTTAGTGACTCAAGCAAGTCACAATACAGTGGATAAAACTACCCCAACAGTCCAAAAATGTTGCATACCTTATTTGCTCAAAATCACTACCTCACTTCCTCTAAATGACCTAAAATTGACCATAAAGACACTTGATTTCCTTTCTAATCGTACCACAACAGAATTTTCATACGAAAAGTTTCAACATACACAATTTCAGCATTCTAAATCATTCCAAAACAGCATACGGTCATCACACACCAAATTTGCATATTAAACCCTTCCATACATGCATCTCAAATCAATAGAATCAAATTCATGCTTCCAACAACATACCACTTCATAGTTTTTCATGCATTCACTTCACACAGTAAAATCAAAAGTAGAACTAGCTCCCCTTACCTCTAGTGTAGACAACCAAGCTTAAGAAGGCTAGAGATGTCCCGCGTCCTATGGAAACCCTTATGGTACTTATAGATCATCAATTTGATGATAGAATACAATCTTTAAAACCTAACAAAAGCTAAAATTTTAAGAAACAAGAAGTGAGTCACATGCACCCAGATTTTGTTGCATGATTAAAATCCTAAGTGAATGGGAAGAAAGGGGTTTCTTACCAGTTGAAGGAAAAGAGAAAATGATCAGTCGGATTGAAGCCCACGACTCCAAGATTTCCTAAGCGTCTCTTGATGGATGAACAAACAGTTCAGTGATGAATGAATTTAGAGAGAAGGTAGAGAATGAGGAACTGTTTTTTTTTTTTCTAGAGAGAGAATGAGTTTTAGGAGAAATGAGCTGAAATTTGGTAAAACTGTTGTTTTGATTACACTTATAAAATAAAGAAACTCTCCTCTTAATTTTTAAATCCTTTTCTGTATTATAAATTATAAATATTATTTTTGGGTCCTTACAGTTAAATATTAGTGTAGAGCTTTTTTAAATCTAACTTTTTAAAGTTAGATATAAAAAAATTGTTCTTATTCATAAAATGTTATCATACTTTTTTAATGTCTGATTTTTCATAGTCAAATATAAACATGTGATGTAATTGTCTTATTTGTAATAGTTGAATATTAGTGTATTTTTATGTTTCAAGGTGTTATAGTGTATTGTTGTTGAAAAAAAGAGTAATTTTTGTCAACTTATCAATGATCACCTTTGTTCATTGAAGAGATTTTATTGCAGAAGTTAAGAAACCTATAAACGTTATTCAACTATTGTCAAAAATTGAAGGGTAAATTGTAGGATTTCAAATATTCAAATTATCATTCACTCTTTTTATTGATAATTTGATTTTGATTTTATTGTTCTTTTTATTGATGATCACCTTTGTTCATAGCTTGAAGTGATTTTATTGCAGAAGTTACGAAGTGTTGGTTTAAGAAACCTAAAAACATTATTCAACTATTGTCAAAATTGGAAGGTAAATTGTAGGATTTCGAATATTCAAATTATTATTCACCCTTTTATTGTTCTTTTTATTGATAATTTGATTTTGATTTTTTATATTAATGATGCTATGAAGATGAATGTTCACTTCGATTATTTTCATTAGTTGAATGTTTATTATGAGACTTGATGTTATTGATGAAATATATGTTGTAATCTTTGAAGAACAAAATAAAAAAAATAGTTAAGTTAATTACATAAATTGTTGAACAATGAGGGCAAGAAAGGAAACATAATGGTATTGTTTAATTTAATATTTTGGATTATTATATTGGCTATATTGATGAGGCATGTTAGAGTACGAGTGATATATGTATGATTGACTAACAAAAATGTGATGACATGATCAATTGACAAACTAACTTTATAAGTTTTTTTTTTAATTTGAATAGTGAAAGTAAATTTGTTTGTTTTCCAAATTGATAAAAACATGATCTTTTTCTTTGAACTGTTCATGACAATGGACATTATCAATCTCAAACTTAGAAAAAAAACTTTTAGAAAACAAAGACTCAATAACATCTTAGGTATCTTTTTTCTTTTTTCAATGTCCATAGAATTATTAGAAGGGCTTCATCGTTCTTTTCTAATAGAATATACTTACCAATATCTATTATGTCTTTTTTGTTTAATTTGGATGGTGAAAGTAAATTTGTTTGCTTTCCAAATTGATAAAAGATAATTTTTTTCTTTGAACTGTTCGCGACAATGGACATCACCAATCTCAAAACCTAGAAAAAAAAATTATTGGAACACAAAGACTCAATAACACCTTAGGTATCTTTTCTTTTTCTATGTCCATAGGATTCTTAGAAGGGGTTCATCGTTCTTTTCTAATAGAATATACTTACAATTATCTATTATGTCCATCTCCTTTGATGAAGGATGGTTGATTGACTATTTGTGTTTGTTTTCTTGATTTAATAGTTCAAGTTGGTCTAAAAATTAATTGACAAAACACTTCATAGAATTAGAGAGACTACTAGATATGTTAACTAAGCCATCAAATGGAAGCACTCTTAAATTCAAATAATGTGTTAATGATGTTAATATAAATATGAACATTGGTTTGAAATTAGATATGACTACAAAATTTGACTTAGTTAACGTTTGAGAGTGCAATCAAATATAAGAAAGCTTTTAAAATTATTAAAAAAATAGATAAAAGTTATAAAGATTGTCCATCTTCTGAGAGTGAGAGATACAGGAGAGAAAATGTGAATTCTTAGAACCATTTTTTGAAATCACATGATGTCCAATTCATCTTATCCCATTTCAAACTTATACTTTATATGCAAATTTAGAGAATTTGTTGAATGAAGGTGTCATTTTAAAGACAATGACTTGAAATATAAAAGAAAAATTCCAAAAGGATTGAAATGAATATAGTATTGAATTAGTTTTTGGAACTATAATTATTGGCTCACAATTAAATGTTAATTTTATAAAGTATTATTATAGAAAATTGGATCTTCTAACATACGAAGACAAAGCTAAGAAATTGATGGAAAAGTTCATGATGTTGTTTGAGAATATACAAAGAATTTGTATATTTCTAGTGTTTCTCTTTTCTAATAATCTAATAAATCCATCTTATATCTCAGTCTAGTAACAAAAGGAGTAAGGTCAAAAAAGAACAAGAATTATTTTTGTAAATATTTTATATTTAGTGTTCACTGCTTTTATTTATTTCTTTTCTCGTTTTTGTTTTTATAATTAATATATAATGTACTATATGATTTTGAAATGTATAATGAATAATTTGTTGTTGATAACAACGAGATACACGTTTACTTGGATGAATAAGAATAGGGAATAGATGATGATGAAATTATAGATTTTTATGTACAAAACAATTAAATGACTAATAAAAAAATATTTTATATAATTTCTGTAATAATTTTATGCTTAGTATTCTCATTGTTACAATAACATCAAAGTCAATTCTATTAAAAACGGAAGTATCACTAGTGCTGCGAGGGGATTTTACCGCCGTTATTTTTCACTATAGGTCGCGGTTTACGAACCGCGGCATATTCAGCCGCGGTAGTAAGTCAGAGACTTTAGGCCGCGGTTCAAACCGCGGTATATAAGTTCCG
>NC_028357.1:15861314-15869299 GCF_000741045.1 Vigna radiata var. radiata
AATTACATAGGAATAGCTACATTCAACAAGTGACAAATCCAACTTCAACTATATCCTATTCTATATCATTGAACTCAAACCAATGCAAATCAATTCGAATAACATTTGATCACAAGCAAGCAATCAAGCATATATTAAAATCAAACAAGTTTAGTGGAATACCTGGTTTTGGCGTAGCGGAGAAGAAGGGACGTGGCAAAGAGCACAGTCGCGGAGGAGACAGTCGCGGAGGAGAAGTCTGGGCTGGCGTCACTGTGGCGGCGGCGGAGAAGCACTCGTCAGACGGCGACGATGACGATTCGGGAGGCGGACGGAGACGATAATGGACGGAGAAGCAGAGTCAGGACGGAGAAAAGCTTGCAGCGGTGGGGGGTGGGGTTTAGTTTCTGTTCTGAAAATCGCGTGGAAGAAGAAAACTGTTCAAAGTTTTTTTTTTAACTCTCAGAAAGAGAATCTGCCGCGGTTCTACACTTAACCGCGGCATAAAGGGGGAATACGCCGCGGTTCTACACATAACTGCGGCCTATTCATTTTAAAAAAATAATACAGAATGGCATTTTTGAAATTTTTTTAACTTATATGCCGCGGTTGGGCTCTGAATCGCGGCATATACCCTGAAAATTTTAAAATTTACTGAGACCAGGGAATAGGCCGCGGTTCTCTGGCCAACCGCAGCCTATTCTCCAACGTTCAGAATCCCCTTAACTGCCTTCTCAACTGCTTTTTGGGGAATGTCAGCAGGTGGCAGGGGGAATAGGCCGCGGTTGGTCAGAGAACCGCGACCTATTCCCCCTGCCACCTGCTGACATGCCCCATCAGTCAGCCCCTGCATTAAATTGACAGGGGCTGACATTCCCCATCAGTCAGCCGCTGCATTAAATTGACAGGGGAATAGGCAGCGTTTGGTCAGAGAACCGCGGCAGAGAACCGCGGCCTATTCCCCTGTCATTAAATTTTTTCCTCTGACGTGGAGGCAAAGGGGTTGGTGGACAGGGGTATATGTCGCGGTTATGTGGGGAACCGCAGCATATAAGTTCAATTTATTTACAAAAGTGCCACCGCGCAACATTATGCTGCGGTTTCTGGTGAACCGTGGCATAATGTGTGCTGTATAATCCTCTTTTTTTACTAGTGTATACTTTCAAAGTATAAAACTGTATTTTTTTGTTATGTGATTTGTACTCAAAATGAATTTTTTAATAATTCTATTAGTAATTTTCTCAATTGGATAAAATATTTTAACTATCACAAAATGTAAAAAATTACTTAAATATCAAGTAATTATTAATAATTTAAAAATATAAATATGATTATGTGTTTTAGTTAATATTGATTAATGTTTTTTTTGTCAACTTTCTTCAAATTTTTTAATCACAATCATTTAAACCAACATCTATCTGCGTTATTTTTATGTTGTGTAGGGTTGTTTTTTTTTTTTTTTTTTTACATCGAATTTTTCGATCAGTGACAACTGAAAAACTTGTCCAGTTAACATTAATAAAAAGAATTCATAATTAATGTTGCATAAAATTTTTTTAATCAATATAAAAAATCTTAACAAATTATTGAAAAAAAAAATAGATGTAGATGATGAAAGTAATAATCATGAGAAATATTAAAAAACAAAACAAACGTTAGTTCACATGAAAAATAGTCTTCCCAACATTAACTGGAAAAGCCCATACTAATGTTGAGTGAGAAACATCAATGATTTGAGAAGAAAAAAAAGTCTTAAAACTTTAAATAAATAATAAAAAAAAAAGCTCATGTAAATATGTAAAAATACCTTAATCAAAATCAATAAAAAGGTAGTTATCTCAACAATATACCGGTCTTAATCAAGTGATGATGTCCTAATCAAAATCAAGTTTGATAAAATAATACAAAGAAAAGATATGAGAATGTGAAAATTTTGAAGTTATTAGTTTTTAGATAAAATTTAAAAGTTTTTAATTTTAAATAATCCAATAACTCATCAAATTATAGAATTTCAATTTATTTCCAAATACCTTGCTCAAACAGCATATTTTATTATAAACATTTCAAATTCTAACCGAAAACAAAGTATCCTAAAAATTTCCTATCCAAACACATTGAATTTGTTTAATTTTATTTATAATTAAGTCCAATTAATCCCTCTAAGGTTGTCCATGTGAAGGAAAAAAGAGAGCATACAAAAATAGTCGTGGAAGGAGTATATAAATCATGCAAATAGAATAGGATTATTCTAGATTTGGCATTTAAATTTCCCTCTTTCTTTTCAATTTAACTTTGGGACACGTCGTTATTATAGATAGTAATTTCTTACTTTTACAAATATTTAAATATGAGAACATTAAAAAAGAAAAAAGAACACGCTTCCTTTGTTATTTTGTCTTGCCATTTATCAATGTTATGTACTTCAAACGTCCGTTATCTACTAAAAGGTTTTTTCTATTTGGATGCATTAGTAAATATTTTAAAAATTAGAGTTGTCAAAACGGCTAGCTCGGTTCGACCCGGTCTAGTTCACTACAGATTAGTCATTTAGTGAGCTAATCCAATCTGACTCATTTATTAGCGAGTCAAAAAAATTTAAATTCGGCCTAACCCACCACGGATTGGTGGATAAACGGATTGACTCACTGACCCACTTAATTACAGTTTTTTCTTAAATAAAAAAATTACAAACTTTCTATAATTCAAACCTAAACAAATCTCACTCCCAAATTTCACTTCCAACATGGGTGTTTAATTAATTTTGAAAATAAAAAACTTGAATAATTTTTTCAAGCAAAAATAATAATAAATATCTTTTTTTATAAAATTAAAATTAAATTTTAATAAAATAAAATTATGTAGGTGGGTTGGTAGGCCAACCTGGTCCACTACGAGTTCAATCCAGATGAGCCGGGTTTAAATGAGCCGAGTTGAAAACTGACCCGCATAAAAAAAAAATGCAATTTTTTCAAATCCAATCTGACTCAAATCCATGGTGAGACCGGATTGATCCACATGTTGTGACCCATTTTGACTAACTCTATAAATCTGACAAATTATTAAAGAGTATGAAACACAAACTTAATAAAAATACTAATCATAATTAGTATTAAGTATATTATACTTTATGTTTTCAAATATTTAAGGTTAAACATTAATTATTTTTATATGTTTATTTAATCAACCATTTGCACCCTGAAACCAAACTTAAGCCACGTGTAAAGTAATAATAACTCATGACAGTTGCCGCCGTCACCCAACAGTCTTTGAAACTGTCCACCAGCTCTCTTCATTTTTTTTTTTTTGTTTTTTCAGTTGCTATCGTTCAACAACTCTCTGCCTGTAACCATTTTCTTTTTTCAGTACTACTTTGTCTCCCTGATTAAATTAAATTATCTACTGCAATTTTCTTTTTGTAAGCAAAGGTCGAAATGAAGAAAACCAATTACATTCAGTGTGTTTCATATTAGCTTTAATTTCTTTGTCTTTTATGTTTAATATTTTTAGATGAATAAAATCCATTAATATAATTATTTAAATAATATTCATAAAAATGAGGAAACTTATCCTTTTTAATAATTTATTATCCATTAACATAGTTATGTGATGAAAATGTATTTTTAATTTTAAATGTAATAACAAAGTTGTTAAAAAGGTAAATATGAAGTGTGTGAAGAAGCAGAAGCGGTGACGTTTACATGTTGAAAGTACACAAGAGTTTGCAGTGAAATTTCCAACAGAAGAAGCCCAAGTTTTTCAAAGGTCATCACATCACATTTACCAAATACTTCTTCTCAGGAAGACTTCAAAATGCATTCCTCAACACTTCTTATACTCCTCTCCAGTTCTCCACTTTCTCAGGCAAAATTCTCTTCAATTTTCATCCAAACTAAACATGAACAAACCCCAACCTCACCAACTAATCACCCTTGCTTTCTTTCTTTCATTCTCTCTCACCAACCTCGTCGTTTCAGCTCGATTCTTCCCCAACGTCTCATCTTGGCTCCCCGCCCACGCGCCTCTCGGAGGCGCGTGGGATGCCTTTCGTAACCTCACCGGTTGCCATCGCGGCGATAACTACGACGGCCTCGCCAACCTAAAATCCTACTTCCAACGCTTCGGCTACATCCCTCACACGCCGCCATCGAACTTCTCCGATGAGTTCGACGACGCTCTCGAATCGGCGATCAAAACCTACCAGAAGAATTTCAACCTCAACGTCACCGGCGTCCTCGATGATTCCACGCTCCGGCAGATCGTCCTGCCGCGGTGTGGCGTCGCCGACATAATCAACGGTACCACAACGATGAACGCCGGAAAGCAGAACGAAACGGCGTCGTCCAGCAAGCTGCGGTTCCACACGGTGGCGCACTACACTCTGTTCCCAGGCATGCCGCGGTGGCCTGAGGGAACGGAGGAGCTCACGTACGCGTTTAACCCCGGCAACGGCCTGACCGACACCGTGAAAGGCGTTTTCGCTGCCGCTTTCGCTCGGTGGGCGGAGGTGACGTCGTTGACGTTCCGCGAAACCGAGTCGTACTTCAGCGCCGACATCAGGATCGGTTTCTTCAGCGGTGACCACGGCGATGGGGAGCCGTTCGACGGGAGTTTGGGGACGCTGGCGCACGCGTTCTCGCCGACGAACGGGAGGTTCCACCTGGATGCCGACGAAGACTGGGTGGTTTCCGGCGACGTGACGCAGTCGGCACTGTCGACGGCGGTAGATTTGGAATCGGTGGCGGTGCACGAGATTGGGCACTTGCTAGGGTTAGGTCACTCTTCTGAGGAAGAAGCGGTTATGTTTCCGACGATTTCGTCGCGGAGGAAGAAGGTGGTGCTGGCGCAGGATGATATCAAAGGGATTCAATTCCTCTACGGTACCAATCCCAATTACAATGGATCCAGTGCCACGTCAGCACCGGAGAGGGACTCCAGCGACGGTTCCAATTCCTCTTCCTCTTCCTGCAGGGTTTTCACTTTGTTGACCTTTTCATTTTTATATTTTACATTATTATAGGATTTATTTTTTATTATTTATCCCAGAGGTATTGTTGGCCTTATTTGGACTTGGCTGACACTGCCACTATTCCTCGTTTTGATTTCTTTCCTTTCCTTTCCTTTGTTCTCATTGCAGCTTCCTTTTCCATGCTCACATGACATTGGTGAACTCTGTATACACATTCATACGATATAGAATTCCTCCGTGTATATGATATAATAATATTCATTATTTAATCTATCCAGTCTTTTTTTGGGAAGAGGTTATCAAAAATCAGAAGAAAAAGAACGAGAATAAAAATAATATTATTCAATTAAACGAAAGAAATAAAAAAATAGTAATATGTATATTTTAATTATTATATTTTTTATTGTTTTGATAGTATTTTTTAAAGTTTATCTTTATAGAAAAATATAAATATTATTATATAATAAATTGTATATTGTAATATTAATATAATGATCAATACCATAATTTATTATAGAGGTAATCAATGTCTTTTTACAGATATTATTTTTTTCTTGGGATGAAAACAAACCTAGTAGAATATAGAAGCATAAAATATTTGTTTTTGGCACGGAACATGCGTGAACGCTCAAATGATTGTATTGACTCACTCGCACTCATTGCGTGGTTACTTTTTTTATTGCATAGAAACCTATAATTATTGTTTTGTACAAGTTATTAATTTATTTTATAAAATAGTATTCAATTTTCCTTTGGTATAATCATAATGTCTACTTGCATAAAACATTAAATAATTTAACGTTTCAAAACAAATATTAAATTAACTTTAATTTCGTACAATCTTTCATAGTGACGCATCTTAACAGTAACATGAAGACTTGGCCTTTATTTTTTTTTATAATTTACATAAATTAATATATAATTTAAAATAATTTTTAAAATTTTAATATTTTTTATAAATTTAACACTTTCAAAAATTTGTATACGTCTATACAAATATCTTGACATCCATGTTAAATTTAGCTCTTGGTATCATATATTTAAATGATTAGATATAATTTTTTTTATTTTTTGATTATTTGAGAAAAAAAGGACCATATGTATATTAATAGAGTCGTCAAAATGGGTCACAATCCGCTAATCAATCCGGTTCATCACGAGTTCAACCCGCATGAACCAGTTTTAAATGAGTTGAGTTGAAATCTGACTTACATAAAAAAATTCAAAATTTTCAAACACTAAAAAATAAAATACTATGTTCACTCACTGTGTATACCAAAAAAGTAACATCTAACACTAAATTGCGAAAAGAATTTTAAACTCTAACACCAAACACTACTTATGATAATTTTGATCATATTGTGAAACTTTTGCACAACCTCCCTAGACAATGGAGATCGTAGTAACAACGTTGAGGACTTCTAAGAACTTTGACAGTTTAAGCCTCGAAGAGCTTGTTGGCATCTTTAAAATCCATAAGTTGGAAACAAGATGAGATGTTGAGAAAGGAGAAAAATATCTCTCTTCAGGCTCAACGACCAACGAGAAGGACACCCACCAAAGCCTTCAAGGTGGAAGAATCGTCTAAAGAGTCAAACGCTGATGATGACTCCATGGAGGAAGAAGAAGAAGAAAAATTATCGTTCATCTTAAAGAAAATCCACTCTATGTGGAGAAATAAGAAAAATACACCTTTTAGAGGTAGACACATCAAATCAACCTCTAAGAACGATAAAAAAAAAAGCATAAAGAAGGGTCAATTGTGTATTATGAATGTAAAAAGCCCAGAAACTTTAGGTCTGAATGCCCAGACTTGGAGAAGTCCAAGAAGAAAGTGCTCTTCCTTATAAGTACCTGGGAAGACCAAGACTCATCTAAGTCCGAGGAAGAAGAAAGAGAAGAAGCAAACTTGTGTCTTATGACAAACACTATTAATATTTGTTAGATGACTTTAATGAAGAGGTAGAAAAACACTTTGTCATTTAGGCTTATAATGAGCTTTGGTCAAATTATCAAAATTGTCAGACGCTTTCAAACTATTAAGAAAGTAATATCAAAAAAATTCAAAAGAACAAAATTTTTAAAAAGGACTTGACAATATCTAAAGACGATATAATTTCTTTAAAACATCAAAATAGAAACCTAAATAGGAAGGTAGTTGAGTCCAAACATCAAATTGAAAACTCGTCTTCTAAAAACGAAAAACTAAAGAAAAATTCAAATATTGTGAAAGAAGCTAAACACGTTGATTTCCTTTGACGCGAAAATGACACCTTACTCAAGGTGCTGAATAGAATGTTCGAAAAAACAAACGTTTAGATCTTTTAATAAAAAGTTGCAAACACCCTTATGAAAAAAGTGGTTTAGGATTCAAAGGCAAACATGTTCATTATATGCTTGCATCTAAATTTATTAACACTACTACAAAAAAGTGCATAGATAGTGCTTTTTTTTTTTTATCATAGATACCGCTTTTTAAGCGCTATCTATGTCAGCACTATCTATTAATAGATAGCGCTTCTAAGAAAAGCGCTATCTATTGGTGTCTGACAATAGATAGCGCTTTTTTAAAAAAACGCTATCTATTGGTCTAAATTTTTTTAAAAAAAAAATCATAATTTTTCAATAAAATATTTCAAAAAATAAAAAAAAAATTCTAAAAAAATATTAAATATTAATTTTATTATATACAAACTTATGCTTGGTTCTTTTATATACAAAAGAAATACAAAATATTAAGAAAAATATGACAAAGTCAAAAAGGATCTCAAAAAGAAATATTCATTAATATGAATAAAAGCTATTGATATAATAACATTTCAAAATATAATCGTTAAGTCATCCCGTATGTGTCGTGACATGACATTGCTTTATAAATAATATATACAACCATAACATATATATCATATCAGTTCCTATAAGCATATACATCACCCACTACAAGAAAAAACGTCATTATCTACCGCCCAAATCCGTATATAAGGCCTAAAATCCGTATATAATTTTTGGTTATATACGGATTACATACGGACAAAAATCC
>NC_028357.1:15872714-15882513 GCF_000741045.1 Vigna radiata var. radiata
GTTTGAAAGAACCAGATACAACTGTAAGCAAATGTATATTAAGATAAAAGTTGCAAGAAATTAAGAATCTTATTCAATACTTAAATCATTATACAATATCAAATCAAATACTTCAATGAAGCAAGGATTGCTGCTATGAAGTTATAAAAGATTTTCTATCATAAAAGAACACACCTTGTTTAACCTAAGGTAGTCTTCGCGGCAGGTTCCTTAAGAAGCCAAAGAATTACTGGCTTATAACGAGAAAATTTGAATGAATTGTTATTCTCTCGCATCCTCATCGAACCATATCTTTCATTCTCCCGTTTAGAACTTCCTCTGCACATATTCGAAACCTTTCCACCGATCAACCACTCATTCCACNGATTAATCGGACTATTTCACCGATTAAACCACCTGCACCGCCAGATCTNTAACCTTCACNNAACAAACACTAAAATTTTGGGTTTGTTCGACACTTTCCTTCTTCGACACCAAAACCTAGGGTTCCTCGTTCGTTATG
Organism: Vigna radiata var. radiata; assembly: GCF_000741045.1. NCBI lineage: Eukaryota > Viridiplantae > Streptophyta > Magnoliopsida > Fabales > Fabaceae > Vigna > Vigna radiata. The sequence goes on from NC_028357.1 coordinate 15,873,217, forward strand.
CTTCGTCCACTGCCTCACCATTGACGAGTGTGAGTGAGTAAGTCTTTCATGGGCTTTACTCACATTATCCTATTTTCCACGATTTTAAAGAAAACTTCAACAAAAACATAATGAGAAAAAAAAACATTTCACCGAAAATATCTTAAATTAAGGTTTTCTGATCTTCCAATTTTAGGATTTTATGAATGAACCATGAAAGAAGCTATTACTAGATGGAGTGACTCCGTGGGGGCCTTATGGACAGAAGCAAGCGAGAGCGAATGAGATCCAAAGGGAGTAATTACGAAAGGGACTCATGGTGAGACGGTGGCATGGACTGCCGGCGATGGAGAGTGATGGTGAGAAAGGACTCGGGCAAGATGGGTGAAGCCAACGACAGTGAATGACGGTCTGAGCTGAGAGTGAACAAGAGTGGAGGCAAGGGGAGGCGCTGAACTGAGAGTGAGAGAGTTCGACTTTGAGAACTCGAAAGGCTCCGTATATCTCTGGAGAAGGTGCGGCAATGAAGGAGAAGAAACCCTCTTAGGGTTCATCCTTTCAGAGAACTTGGAATAATGACCAAGATTATTGATAAATTTTGAATGAAATTTGTAAAATTTTTAGATTTTGAAAAATTGAGGGAAAAGGTTGATTGTAAGAGGGGGAAAAAAGTTGTAAAATTTTTAGATTTTGAAAAGTAGTGGAAAAAGGTGATAATAAAAGAGGGGAAAGAATTTTTAGATTTTATTTTAAATAATTATTTCTTTTACTTACATACAAATTATGCAGCATTACATATGGATGATGTTTTTCACATATTTTCTCATTTTAACATGTTAAATTTATATATAAATTTTATATATGGAAAAAATCCGTATATAAAATCGGTATGTAATTTACTTTCCAAAATCCGTATGTAAAGTCCGTATATAATATTATTTTATATACGGATTAAAATCCGTATATAAATATCCGTAGATAACTTGCATTTTTCTTGTAGTGACCATAACATAACCTATAAACATTTACTAATTACATGTAAACATAATCTTTCCTAAATTCAATAATTTGATTGTCACGATATTTTGATATTTTGTTGACATCTGCAATTAGAAAAATACTGCAAGAAAGAAATATAATATAAAATTAGGTCACATAAGGTTATTCAACAATTTAATTATCATAATCAAGACTATACTACACATAAAACATACTAGAGTAATGTACCTTAATTAGTATCCACTTGATATTGTTTGACTTAGACTTTGGATAAATGTATGATGTTTGAACTTGATAGGTTTGTATAACCCTAGTAAAAAAATAAAATTAAAACATGTATAAGTAAAAACAATAACAAAAATAATAAAATAAATTAAAGGGAAAGACTTACGGTGCAGTGCACATGTGAAAGGTTTAGATGAAATAATAAAGCATGTTGTCCTAATAACCAACATATAAGTTCCTTTCCTATTTAGATTTCACAACCAGATTTAAGATGTTTTTCCTTACTACAATTCAAACTCTGGACCAAATTTAAGGTGTTATATAAGAGAGTAATAATTCTACCTTATATACTAGAAAAAATCAGAAATTCTGATCTGGAAAGGATGAAGAACCAAGGAGAATAAGGCTTTTCCAACCACATGATTTATGTTGAAATGAAGTTTTGAACAGAGGCGAATAAAGGTGTCTCTTGGTGTTGTATGCATCAAATTTTATGCGTGCAAAAGTTGATGCTTAGGTTAATTAATTTCAACACGGTTTGATAAGTATATTAAGCATAACTAGTTGATGGGTTGTTTTTGCTAACTATGATCTTGGATTCCAGGTACACAGTTTGTGCAGTAATGAACTCATTCAGTGAAACTAAACTAAAATACCCTGCTTGTCATTCGTGTGGAAATTGTTTCTGTCAATGATTAGTTTAAGTTATTATGATATTTCTTCAATAATCTTTATTTTACCGTTTAACTTTTTAAATATAAGTAAAAATTAATTATAGTTTATGAATATTATAATATTAATTTTGGGTCCTTTTAAACATTTATATTACATAATTCAATACATGAATTTACAAATTCTATAATCTTATCAAAGTTTTTTTATATTTTCTTCTGGTTTAAATTAAAATTTACAATACTTATGGATTTAGCTATATTTGTTTAAAATTTAAATCGTTTGTTGTAGTTATAAAAATTTAAGTCTGTTGGTGAAAATAAGTTGATCTTATATGCTTTTGGTCTTATATGCTAGCGACTCTATATGTCAGTTTTTGAACTTGTAATGCTTGTAGTAAGGGGAACTAACTCTCTGGCTTTGAGTTTTGTGATGAAACGATCATTTTGTGATGAAAGGTGTGAATATTTCAGTACCGAGAAAGGTAAAAATGTTGTCCACGTAAAGTGCTTAAAGCCTTAGGCCAAAGTACAGTTAAGGTTTACTACCAACTAAGTGATCCACAATAGCCAATCATTAACAAAAATACAAACATACCCTTACACTAAGTCTTGGTAATCAATTTGGACATCATCAGGGCACAAATAATTAATACAACCATAGGAATTCATAATTCCAGCATTGAGATCATATTGTAATGAAACTACCAGATACCTGCATGACAGTATTCAACATATCACAGCAGATACATGGCCAAAAGTGCAAGTCACCGAATAGGAAAATTAAGAACAATAGCATTATCATTCAATAAAGGTAACAACAGAAGTATGCTGAAAATTAAAAGCCAATGACAATTACGGAAGCAATGAACAATGAATTTGAAATATATAGACAGTTAGATCAAAGGGGGTTAAAGTTTTGTATGAGTAAGTTATTTAGAAATAAAAAATTTATTAAACTCAATACCTTGGTGTAACGTGCATGGGCAACAGAAAATTGAGTTTGATCTTTTACAACTGGAAAAGAATAATCACCTGCACCATCTTTGTTCTGAAATGGGAAAGAAAAGCTACATATCTTCCTAACTTACAACAAGAAATATCACATTCTAAGCGAATCATAAAATAAGACTCTACTGATAATTGATACTTACCTTCTCATACACGTACAAATTACCATCAGAATGAGAAACAACAAAAGCACAATCACCTCTAGGCACCCAAACAATGCATGTACAACAACTCTTCAATTCAAAACCAATTAAGAGTTGCAATCAAAATCTTTGACATAATATTACAAGACATTAAATTAAAGCTCTAGAAGTTAGCCATACAACTATAACAACTCACAATTCAGATATTGATCTCTAACTTCTCTACCACTTAATGCAAAGCATTACAAGCACTGATACCAACATTCACATAATTTACCGACTTAAGTAATACATTTAAGACAAACCTCGTGGATACCATCAAAAAAAACTTTTCCACTGACTTGGAAAACCATGTTCTCATTATTGGCTCAACTCAGCATTTTTTAGGCCGACTAATCTGCTGGATTTGAATAGCACCCCTGTTCTAGAAGGCATCAAATAATCTAAAAGAATAAATCCTTAACCATAATCATTATCATAGAAAATGCTTAGACAAAATCAATTATAAATTTTTATGTGCATTATCAATTAAAGAACGGACATGAAAAGAATAGGACATAATAGAAACCACATAATGGGAAGTTTTTTCCTCACTAATCAGACAACAGTTTCATAATTTACGAAACAACATGGTACACGTATCAATAATAGCAATTCATATCTTTAAAACAGAAGCAGGATTGACAAAGAACATAACAAATGGCATAAACCGAGTTAAACGACAAAGATTTGCTCCCCATACCTGGTTTGGTTCTCTCTTTCGATCCTCCCTCGAAGGTCTGACGCCCAAACTACTCCCCTTAGCCTGCTATCCACTCACTGAACACCATCCTCTCCAAAAACGACTATTATCTACTACCTCTCATAATCTCGCCTTAGTCTCTCGCTCCTTCCCATTTTGGCCCCCAATCACCGTTGTTCAACCCAACGAGTCACGCCTGTTATGGATTTGGCATTGAAGGCTCTCTCCTCCTTTCTCTCGTGCTCACACCGCTATTTCCCCCATTTGGCCAACCCTAGGTTCTTTTTTTAGTTTTGACAAAAAGAAAAAGAGAACGAAGAATAAAGGGAGAAAAAGAGGAGAATTGGACTAACCTTCTAAAACCAGTGACGAACGAAAATGCGGGATGCAAAGGTGCTCGAAGGAAACAACCACGTTTTCAGAGTTTACGAATGAAAAACAAGGAAAGAAGAGAAGAGAAGAAACGAAATAGGACGAAAGAAACGAAATTTTTTATAATTAATAGATACACCTTTTTTTAAAAAGAGTTATTTTTGGTTTATTTTAAATTTTTAATTAAAAATAATAATATAAATAAAATATAAATGGTGTTTATTTAAATATATGGTGTCTAAATAGATAGCGCTTTTTGAAAAAAGTGTTATCTATTAATTTATTTTAAATTATAAATTAAAAAAATAAAATTAATTATTTATAGATAGCGTTTATTTAAAAAAGCGTTATCTATTGTTATAGGTATAGATAGCGCTTTTTTAAATAAACACTATTTATTGTTCCGCATGTTCATAGATAGCGCTTATTTAAAAAAGTGTTATCTATTGAGCGCTATCTACAGTTAATTTTGTAGTAGTGTAAGTTTGTTAAAGCTGAAGAGAAAATCTCAAATGATGCGTCAATTTCTAACATGAGGCTAAAGTTTGTATAGTATATTAGCCCATCTTGGTTTTGACATGGAGCTAAAGTATCACAAGTATTGGGAAATGTTGATAAAATCAACCACTTATTGTATTTTAGTGTGACTTTTTATCCTTATTATAAGTTTGGGCATGTGATTTGGAATTTTCCAGCAATGTATAAACATGATAAAAAAAATTGTAGAATTAACTAATTATGTGCAAGACAACTTGAAAAACAATGTATTCATAATGAACAACAACATAGACCTGAGTAGCCACATGTTGGTACAATTGTATTTTCTTCTCAATCTGATGCATTAACCATTACAAGAATTCCTGAATTATTTGGCAAGGATTAAAACTTTTAAGAAGCATTTTAGAGAAAAAGACTTTATATATAGAACAAAAAATGATTTAGAAAATTATTTAAATGAGTCTATTGTTGATGGTGAAAACCAACTGATATTTTGGTCTCGTGGAAAACAAATTCCTCATGGTTTCCCATTCTATCAAGAATGGTTAGAGACGTGTTGGCCACCCTTATTTCCACAATTGTCTTTGAGAGTGCATTTAGTATTGGAAGTAGGGTTTTGGATGCTTTTAGAAGCTCTTTAAATCTACCAACGGTTAAGATCCTTACTAAAATTTGGTTGGAAACTATTATAACTCAATTTGATGGTATCAATGCCAATGAAGAGTTTGAACTTTCTGAGAAAACTTTCACAAGTTTGGTTTATTTTCCTTCTAAAATTCTTTTGTAATTATGTTGTTTTAGAATAAAATGGTTACACAACGGTAGAGTTGAAGTAACATGCAAAACAAGTTGGCTCATCATCTCGGTCACAACAATCAATGTTGTGACGCCTAATCCATATAAAATGTTTGTCTTTTTTATTTATTATTAAATTTACTTATTTTTTTGTTAAGTTTTAACTGTTTTTCTTATATGCAATTCTGATCTTTTTTTTGAAGGCATTTGATTAAAAAAAAATATAAAGACTAAATTTGAATGCTTTTTTTAAGATATCTTCATTACATCTTTTAAGAAATACTATGACTATCATGCATTATTGCTATGACAAAGAAAAAGTATATTCTAGTAAGTTAGTTGGATGTTTTAGCTATAAAACCCTATTTGGAATACAAACTTAATTTTTAATCTCTTGTGAAATATTTTCTCTTTTACAAGATGAATCTATATTAGAATAGAAGTTTAATGTAGGTAAAAACTTTTTCAATCCAATTGCATTACTTAAACGGTGATGTTTTATACAAACTATAACCATTAACTATTAATAGTTGTCTTGAGTTCATAGCTCAAAAATTTGTTTGTCTATCAAAACTTATTCACGTCAACATTATGTTAGTTCCTTCGACTATGTGACGAAAAATCTTTTCTTAAAAATAAATATTTATTCAAATATTGGATGTCAAACTCTATTATATATGATGTACCTTAACAATGTCGATTTACATAAAAGACGTTAACTTTACGTCAATTACCTTTGTATATGACGTAAACGAGTTCGATTAACGTCATCCGGTAATATTCAACGTAAATTTACGTCACCCTCTATAACATCGTAATCATATGCATCGTTAAAGGCAAAAAATAACCGACGTAATAGACTGTTTTTGTACTAGTGATATCTCCCAACATTTTTCTCATCACCTCTTAATATCCTAAGCACAACATAAAAGGTGGTGATTTGGTGAAAACTTCTCTAGTTTCTAAGTAGTTGTAGCTTTCTTAAATGTCTAATTATTATTGTGAGCAGTATAACCATGCCTCCATTATTGCAGATTGTATAAAGCTTACTTACCAAAAGCTTTTTTTAAACCATGAATGATAAAGGACTTGCGCCTCACAAACTACGAGACTACAAGATGAAATCAAATAGTTACTAACTACAACTTTGATGCTGAAGGAACATATGTCTCATAAACTATTTAAATTTTTAGTTTAAAATCTTGTAATGGTTAATATGCATATGTCAATTATTAAATTTTCAAAATTCAGTCATTACATATGTTTAAATTTTCAATTTTCTTTTCGATATGATAATTGTTATAAAAAAATTTATTACTAGATTATACTAAGTTATTTTTTTATAACATTAAAATAAAAGGTTTCTTATTAATCGATTTAGTAAAAATTAAATCTAAACCCGAATTATCTATATATGAATAACTCGACAAATTAAATGATCGAATTAAATTTTAAAATATTAAGTTTAGATTATACTAAATTGGATAAATTAGACTCGAATTCGACCCAACTCGATCACTATTCAATTCTAATGTATATGTTTATCGTTTAAACTATTAAAGATAAATTACTTTAGTGTTGTATGAATTTCTTTTAGCAATACTATGAATAAATTTGTACATATAACTTAATTTATCTAAATATTAGTCAATTTGTTTATTTTTATATAGTGTGAGAGTTTAACTAATGTTTAAACTCTAACATTTACTAAATTTACTAAATGATGTCATTTTGTTTATGATACTTAAAAGTACGAAATTTTAGTTTTTTATTTTTTTATTTTAGAGAGTAATAAGGTAAGTATATCGTTCATAGGAGAACATTTTTATTATTATTTTTTAAATAGATAGTTAATATTTTAATTTTGTTCCTTTTTTTCTTTTCTAATCTGTATCAAGATTTGTTTCTTCTTTAATACCATTATTTTTATTATATAACTATTATCATTGTTGAAAAAGAAGATTGAATAACACATTATTTCTTCGTAAGAATACAATATTGTCTTGCAAAAGTCATCGAAAATAATTAGATTAACTTAAGGAATAACACTGGTAGAGATGACATTAATTAAAACTTTCTTATGTAACTCCTGTTGGGTTATTGGGCTCCCTTTCTATGTGGAGAATAGGTTCAAATATTGTGGTCCATTATGTCTCATTAGGTTAAAATGAGATGGGTCAGATTAGTAGAGCACAAGAGAGTCATTTGAAGAGAGTCAAAAGCAAGTGAGAGAAAAAGAAAGAGAGAAAGTCATTCTCGCATAACCCTAAACCTGCACTGGTGTTTTTGACGTTGTGAAGTCGTTAACCGTTGGATCGAGATGATTTTTGGACAGTAGGTTCCAGACATATGGCTCTTCATTCTGACCGTTCGGATCGTCAATCGGAGGTCTAGTTTGGGAGAAATCAGTCCCGCACCAACCGCCCTGTTTTGGAGAATTTTCATCTTCTTTGTTCTCATTTGTAAGCATTTTTGCTTAGTTAATTTGGCTTATTGAAAATACCATTTGGTATTATTATTGGAGACTCTTTTGTACCCTATTATTGATCATAGTGGATTTTTCTTTGGTCTGGACGACTCGTGGTTTTTACCCTTGCATTAAGGGGTTTTCCACGCGAAAAATTGTTAGTGTCTCTTTGTCCTTTGGATTCTCTTTGTCCTTTGGATCCAAACAAATAGAAGAAAAAAATAGAATCCAAATGAATCTCTTGTGCTCTACTAATCTGACCCATCTCATTTTAACCTAATGAGACATAATGGACCACAATATTTGGGCCTATTCTCCACATAGGAAGGGAGTCCAATAACCCAACAAATCTCCCCCTCACAACTATGTGGAGATATCTGCCAAACCGACGATCTCACAACAAACTTCAAACTTTCCTCTTGGCAATGCCTTGGTCATCATATCAACACCATTATCATCTGTATGAACTTTAGCTAGTTTCACCAACTTAGCATCCAAAACATCACGTATCCAATGATACCTCACATCAATATGTTTGGATTTAGAATGAAAAGTTGGATTCTTACCAAGATGAATAACACTTTGACTGTCACAATACAACAAGTATTTATCTTGCACAAAACCAAGCTCTTGCAAGAATTTCTTCACCCATAACAACTCCTTGCATACTTCAGTAAGTGCAATGAATTTTGCCTCGGTAGTAGACAACTCTACACACTTTTGCAACTTTGATTGCCAAGCCAAGGCTCCTCCTGCAAACTGAATCAAATAGCCTGAAGTGGACTTTCTGAAATGAATGTCTCAAGCCATATATGAATCTAAGTAATCCACCAAAAGTAGGCTTATCACCTCCAATATTGTCTTGCAAAAGTCATCTAAAATAATAAGATTAACTTAAGGAATAACACTTGTAGAGATTACATTAATTAAAACTTTCTTATGTAACTCCACCGAATGAAAGGTATTACGTATTATGTTCCTCTCCCCAATTGTATAAAGATTAAAGAAATCAAATATAAGATAAGAATAAAAAATGTGGTTTAGGATGCGTTCTTTGCATTTGTATTTATAGTTGTTCAAAAATATGATTGTTATAAATAAAATCTTAATTTTAATATTCTTAAGTAATTCTTATCACTACTATATTTACTGATATTAGTAACATTTTCTTAGTTATATTTATTAAAAATGTTACTGTAGATCATTTTATAGCATATAGTAACATTCTCCTGAATAAATGTCACTAAGTAATATAGTAGTAATATTGTAACATTTTTTTAAATAAATGTCACTATAAAATTAATTTACTGCATAATATCATTTTAATAAATATTACTAAACATTACATATATTTAGGCTTAATACCTCATTTGGTCCTCTAGTTTGTCAACTTAT
>NC_028357.1:15883988-15904993 GCF_000741045.1 Vigna radiata var. radiata
TCATTTAAATATGCCAAAGATTCAACCTTGGACGGCCACTGCAACAACTACTTTCTCACACCTTGTCGTTTCTCAGAATTTCAGATCTTCTTCTTCTGCAAAACAAGTCAAGAAGAGGACGATTGAGAGAAAATGTGTGTGTCTTGGAGTGAGGGTTTAAGGGTGGAAGTGGAAAGGAGGCATGGTCGGAGGAGTGAGTGATCACTGATTGAGGGAAGAAGAAGGAACACGGCCACATGGATTTAATAATTTTAAAACATAAAAAAAAAAATCCAAGTCAGCTCAAATTAACGCCGTTTGCTACCACTTAACGGATGGGATACGATGTGTTCATTTTTGCAAAATTTGTGACTAAATTGAGACGGTTGCAAAATAGAGGACCAAAATGAGATAAGTTGACAAACTAGAGGACCAAATAAGGTATTAAGCCTAATATTTAAAATGTTTTTAACAATATTATTAAATCATTTATACTTCAAATTATTTCTAAAAGTTGATCAAACAAAATAATTGATTAAGGCAAATAAGAATGATGTTTCCTTCTTTTTTCTTTCTTTTTTTTCTTCATCCATTAGGGTGTCTTCTGCTCCCTCCAAAATGGTTTTTATCCTTTTGGTTATATGACCTTTATCGATTTTATATATATATTCATTAATTCATATTTTGATCCACTGATTTGGGTTTCACTAAGTTGAAGGAGCAGACATATCGTGACAAACCTGGCAGTGGCGCGGTCGCAACAATGGCACACGATGCAATATATATATATCAGTGCTAGAGGATTTAAGCATATTTTGATAGGATTTAATGCATTTATGATGTAACTGAAGATCATATATAAAAGGTTTAATACATTTTTTGATTCCTTGAAAAAGGAGAAATGTTCAAAGTGGTCCTATTTTTTTAAAAAGTTGAAAACTGTCTCAAGTTGTGAAAAAACGGGTCAAGTTAATCATTTTTGCTTACAACATAAAAATTGTAACGGTGCAAGTGTCCCCTGGCCAAAACATAATGACATGTCCAGTTCTTGTCATTAGGTGGCACTTTAAGGTAAAATGACGTGTCTATTTAGAATTTAAAAAAAAAATAATTGATGAGATGACAATGTTTTGACAGATTATTAAAAGAAAAGGGGTTAGGGTTTGATATGTGACAAACCCTTTCTACCCAAATAAGGGTTTCAGAATTGCAAAAGGGAAAGTTGCTTGCCTGCGCCGCCAAGGGATTTTCACGAATTGGTAGAGGTGCTACTTTTGGTGGCTTAAAGCTCACGGTGGCGGGATGAACTCTTGCGATGGTCGTAGCGAAACTTGCGATGGCATGGTGGAGGATGAAAATGGAGGTTGGCAACGGTGGTGGCTAGCGACGAAAGCACGATTCTGGTTTGATGAAATTTGATGGTTGATGCAAAAGGAAATACTTTATTGGATTTTAATTTCCTCTATTTAATCAAACTATAATCATTCTTCCTGTTGTTTGCTTCCTGCTTGTATCATTCAACCTGTGTCAACCACTGTTTCAAGTAAAGAAAGTGGTACCACTTTCATAAGCCACTNTCAACCACTGTAATAAAAGATAAAAGACTATGAACCTTAAGGATGAACAAGGGAACAATGGATTGAAATTTATTACAGATATACAATTAGTAATCAATTAAAGAACTCCAAATTTGGTTCATGCTATCTCACCCTTGGGAAGAAGTCATTCCTATCTCGCCACAACCCCTTTCCTTACCTCAGGGACGAAGTTGCTCGAACCCTAACCCTTTTTCTTTTAAACCTCTGCCAAAACATTGCCACATAATCAATTTTAAAAAAGAAAAATTTAAACGACATAATATCACAATGCCACACAATGACAAGAACTGAATAGGTCATCATGTTTTAGCCAAGGGGGCACCTACACCGTTACATTTTTAAGGCCATAAGCAAAAAGGATCAACTTCACCCATTTTTCCACAACTTTGGACCGTTTCCAACTTTTTAAAAAAGGTGGGACCACTTTGAACATTCCCCCTCTTTTGAGGGATTAAGCCTATATAAAATCGATTTTGTGATTTTGCATTTTCTTTTGCATTTTGTTGTGCAAAATCCAATTCCCAATTAGTCAATTATTTTTTTGGGTGTTCAAATTGGTCGATGGGCTTAGTGGTCTACAGTGCCTGACTATTCGACTAGGTGACTGGTCTGTTTAGAGGTCAGGCTTGTTGGTTTATCTAACGAGAGGAAATAAAATGGCCAATGTAGGGGAAGAATGGGAAGGGGAAATGGAGGTTAAAGATGAGTCACATGGACACATGGCACCTTTAGCATAAGGTAGTGGCAAACAAAGACACACGAGGGAGAGAAAAAAGAATACAAGGTTGAGGGATTTTTTGTGAGGAATGAATGGCTACAAAAAGGGAAAATTAGTTAGCAATTGAGGTAGGCAATGATTGAGAATTCTTTCTCTCTCTCTCTCTCTAGACGTATTCCTTCATTGCTAAGAGCTTTTAGTGTTACAACTTTTGTTTTATACACTATGATACCATTTGAACTCACAGTCAGAAATAATAATTGAATATACTATTATTTCCTGATTCTGGTGCCTATTTCTCTGTTTTTCATTTCACTGTTACATTGGCTATCTAACAATTGGTACTTTAATTAAACATGGCTGAGTCTTCCTCTTCAAACGACCTCAAGCAGATCCTGGAGCTAATGTAGAAACGTGAGCAATAGCATGCAACAAAGATGTAAGAGCTCTGTAATGCCATTAAGGATATTAAGGAGAACATGGCACATGGAGGAGTGAATTCACACCATGCTCACAGACCATTTCAGATCAGAAATGTCAAGCTGGATTTTCTGCGTTTTGATGGTTTAGACGTGTTACAATGGATATTGAAAGCGGAGAAATTCTTCGAGTATTATGATACTCCGGATGAATAACAATTAACCATAGCATCGATTCATTTCGAGAAAAAAGTTGTGTCATGGTATCAAATGATGCAAAGAAACAATCTCATTGTTTCCTGGAATACATTGGTTCGCTTGTTAGAATTGGAATTTGGCCCTTCGCCCTTTGAATCACCTAGATCTACCTTGTTTAAACTCACCCAATCCACCTCTGTCAATGAGTATTATGTGTAGCTTACAACTCTAGCTAACAAGATTTATGGTGTTAGTAGTGAAGCCCTTCTCGACTATTTCATTAGTCGGTTGAAACCAGACATTTGTAGGGAGGTGATAGCTCAAGCACCAAACACAATACTCAAAGACATTTCCTTAGCCCGCCTGTTTGAAGAAAAATACTCTTTCAAACCAAGACCATACCAACCCAACACTTCTAGAAATGCCACTCAAAATACATCACCTATTACAACTTAAACTTATAACAATCCCTCACAACAACTAATTCTTCCTACCCCTAACCAAAGGCCTTTTCCCCAGACCATTCGCCCTAACACCATTAAAAGTCTGTCACCTGCAGAAAGGCAATCACGTAGGGAAAAAGGGCTATGTTGTACATGTGATGAGAGGTTCATAGCAAACCATAAGTGTCTAAATCGTCAATATACCTTTCTCCAAGTTGAATATAATGAGGAGGTGCAGACTGGTACAGAAATTCTGGCCCTAGAACAATACCTAGAATACCATATTTCTTTGAATGCCTTAAAGGGTGTTGCAGGTGTGGGAACTATGCGATTCCAGGGGGTCATTACAAGGCATGACTATTCAAATATTGTTGGATAGTGGGAGTTCTAATAATTTCTTGCAACCAAGAATTGCTCATTGCCTTAAGCTGCCGGTGGAGGATATGTCATCACTGCAAGTCCTTGTAGGCATTTGAAATACCATGTCTACCAAAGGGGTTATCAAAGAAGTCCAGTTTAAGGTGCAAGGTCACACACTTAAACTTCTAGTGTACTTATTACCCATTTCTGGTGCTGATTTGATATTAAGTGTTGCCTAGTTGGCTATTATTGGTCCACACATTACGGATTATTGTTCATTGTACTTAAAGTTTTATTTGGACAAACAACTCCTTACATTGTAAGGTGAGCCACCAACTCTGCCAAAACCAGTAGAACTGCATCGTATGACTAGACTGTGCAAAACAGATGATATTTTGTTGACCATACAATTAACTTAACCTCTACCTCTCGAGGATGATGGATTACTTATCCTAGAGAATATTGAACCACAAATTGCATTTCTTCTTCACACTTACAGAACAATACTTGCCAAACCAAATGGCCTTCCCCCAAATAGATCTCAAAACCATTGCATTCCTCTCTTATCGGATGTGAATGTTGTGAGAGTAAGGCCATACAAATATCCTCATAGTAAGAAACAACAGTTTGAAAATATGGTGAAACAGATGTTGAACGAAGGCATTATTACCCACAGCACCAGCCCCTTCTCTTCTCCAATTATTCTGATAAAAAAGAAAGACGATACTTGGAGATTTTGTACCGACTATAGGGCATTGAATGCTATGAAAATCAAAGAAATATTTTCTATCCCAACTGTGGAGGAGCTACTAGATGAATTATTTAGTGCTAACTTGTTCTCCAAGTTGGACCTTAGATCTAGCTATCACCAAATCTTGCTCCATCCTACTGACGGATTCAAAACTGCCTTTAGAACCCATCAAGCCCACTATAAATGGCTTGTCATGCCATTTGGATTAACAAATGCACCAACAAATTTTCAAGCTCTCACGAATGACAAATTTCAAGGCCTTCTTGGTCTGCTCATCTTGGTCACTTAGAAACGGTTTTGCACATCTTCAAAGAAAACTAATTATATGACAAATTATCCAAATGCTCTTTCGGTCTCTCTCAAGTGGATTACTTAGGCCAAATTCTCTCGAGGAATGGAGTAGCAATGGATGTTAGCAAGGTTCACGCTGTTTTATAGTGGTCCTGCACTCAAAACACTAAACAGTTGAGAGGATTCCTTGGTCTAACAGGCTATTATAGATTATTTATAAAAGGGTATGCTGCAATAGCTCATCCCTAGACTAATCTCCTTAAAAAGTATAATTTTAAATGGACATCACTTGCAACTCAAGCTTTTGAGGCATTAAAACAAGCAATCTCAATTACTCCTATACTAGCACTACCAGATTTCACTAAACCTTTTGTTTTGGAGACTGATGCATGATAACGGTTGAAAAACTGTTATTTTTATACTTAATTTTGATATCAAATGCACCCTTGTTGACTTAAAAACTTGCTTTGACTCATGATTTTTCTTTAGTTTTGTGAATAAAAGAGTTAAGGACATGTTTTATGATTTTATCATTAGATTCCCTTGATCTTGTAGGTTTTTGGAATGAATTGAAAGAAAAGTTGAAGTACCAAGGGTTGCAGTGCAGAAAAGTCAAATATAATGCAGAAAAGTCAACCAATCAACCAGAAAAGTCAACAGTCAACCAGAAAAGTCAACCAGTCAACCATAAAAGTCAATCAGTTAACCAAAATGTTGACCAGAGCGTTGAGCGGCAGTTTTGGGCACTGAGCGATTTTGAGGCAAACGTTGAGCGCCGTTTTTTAGCGCTGAGCAATTTGGATGTGGGCCTGAACCTGTTTTATGTTATTTTTATGATCTGTTTGGGCTTGGACTTGTTTTCTGTTATTTTTATGCCCTATTTAAAGGCCTAGACACTCTAGAGAATTTATCGTCTGTTGATGGCTTAGATACAGAAACACTCTTTGTCACCCCTTTGGGGGTAGATTTGGAGATGGTGACAACTCACCTTTTCTCCTTTTTAGGGTTTTTATCTTCATTTTTTCATTCCACTCACCTAGTTTCTCCATGACGATCGGGAACTAAACCTTATATGTTACTGGGGAAGATGTAACCTCTAAACTCTCTTGTATTTGAATTAGTTCTTTTCATTGATATATGCTTACTTCATTAATTGTTAGAGTTTTCCTCTTTGCTCAATGCATACATCGTTTAACTCATTCGGTGGTATGATCCTTGATTTTGTCGATATAGGAACATACGGGAAAATCTAGAACTGGGAAATTCTCCCAAAGGTAGTATTGCCTATACATAGGAATATGTGGTAATATGAGGGTTAGTTGCATACACACTCATGTGCTTCAGAATTAATTATTAGGGATGCCAGGAATCGTATGAACTCGTAGTTAAGGATAGGCTTTCTTACCGGTGACAGCAGTATTAAGTGTTTTAGAGAGTGACATTAAGATTAATGAAAAGAGGAATTGTTATATGCATGAGAGTGATTAGGTGAAATCTAACCCCAACAACATATTCATCTCATATTCTAATCTTCATCCATCCATCTAATTTTATGTTTAACCTCAATTGATCAAATTGCATTCATGTTTATTTTTCCGTACTTTATATTCAAAAACCCCAAAATATTGTCTTGATTGGTTAAGCAAAAGCACAACAGTTTAGTGTCATGAGTCTCTTGGGAAAACGATACTTAGACTTACCATTTTATTATTACTTGATACGATCTGGTACACTTGCCAGAGGGTTAACAAGTTTTTGGCGCCGTTGCCGGGGACTCTTGGTATAACTATTCTATCTGTGTGATTCTTGATCGATTAGACTGTCTTTCTTTCTATCTTTCTTTCTTTCTTTCTATTTCTCCATCTTTCTATCTTTCTTTCTCTCTATCTTTCTTTCTGTTTTTATTTTTCTGTTTTTATTAAAAAAAAACGAAAATAAAAAATAAAATCTTTTTCTGTTTTTATCTTTTTGTTTTTATTCTTTATCTTTCTAAAAAAACGAAAAAAAAAATATCTTTTTCAGCTTTTGTTTTTCTGTTTTTATCTTTCTCTTATTTAAAAAAACGAAAATAAAATAAAATAATATCGTTTTCTTATTCTTCTCCTCATCTTTCCATCTTTCTATCTTTCTCCTTATTCTTCTCCTCATTCTTCTCCTTATCTTTCCATCTTCTATCTTTCTATCTTTCTATCTATTTTCCTTTCTATTTTATTTTTATCTTTTTATCTTTATCTTTCTAAAAAAAACGAAAATTAAAAAAAAAAGATTTTTTACTGTTTTTATTTTTTGGGCTAATTCTGTACTCTAGTGCAGTGTTCTTTAGTGTGTGCAGATAAGATTTGTACCAGGAGCACAAGATCATCAGGAGGCAAATAAGGAAGGAGAATTGGTTCACCAACTCCCTAATGTGAAAAGTGACAAACCCAAACCTCGCACACCAATGAAATTTTAGAATAGGTTATGGGTTGTCAAGTTTATCAAAGCAAACAGAGCGCACTCTTGAGATTGAGGATGACGATTTTGAAAAAAGGAGATGAGATACCATTTACTGATGGATGCTATCTGCACTAGATCAAGATTTTTCTATCTTTTGTATTTTGTATTTATTTGTTTCTGTTTAGTAGTGTAGGATTAATGAACTTGGTTGGACACTATATCTGATGTAGTGGTTTGATATGGATATTTTTTTACATGATGGATATTGCTTGATGATGCTTTGATATTGATGATGTTTGGATTGCACAAAATGCAGATATACAAGTGGTGATTCACAAGCTATGTGAACAGATGCATTGTGATTTTGTCATTGTGATTATGAGGCTAAGTAGGGTAATTGATTGAATGATTGGAATAAGCTTGTGTGAGGTTTTTGAGCTCCAGAGTTCTTATTGATATATTTTCTATCTACTGGAAGCATGAATGATTTTTCCTAAGTTTCTATGATTGATTGAATTGCATGTATGTGTCATATGATCAAAGCCGTTTTTGAAAAGCCCTTTTCTAGCCAAAAGTTTCGTCCCATATGAAAAAGAACATCTTATGTTCTATCCTTTTTGGACCTAAG
Source organism: Vigna radiata var. radiata (assembly GCF_000741045.1). Lineage (NCBI taxonomy): Eukaryota > Viridiplantae > Streptophyta > Magnoliopsida > Fabales > Fabaceae > Vigna > Vigna radiata. The sequence goes on from NC_028357.1 coordinate 15,891,810, forward strand.
CCTTAAACAGGATGAAAACCCTTGCTTTGAAAGTCTTTGCCTTGAGTTAGGTTGAGAAATAATTTTGTGGTATTGTCAACACCCAATTTCGTCCGGATGACTAAATAAAAAGACTAACTTTTATTTTTGTCTTATTTTATTTTTGTTTCATTATTTTTAATTTTTGTTTTATTTAGTTTTTTTATTGGATTTAATTTCATTTTTCTATATTCTTTTGAAAAAAAGAAAGAAAGAAAAAAAGAAAAAAAGAAAAGGAAAGAAAAAAAAGAAAAGAAACGAAAAAGAGAAAAGAAAAGAAGAAAGAAAAAATGAAAAATAGATTGGAATGTTAGTTTTGTCGTTTTGTGAAAAGAAGAAAAAAAGAAGTAAAAAGAGAAATCGTTTGGCCTGGAAAGAGGACAACAGAGGCGGTTTGTGGGGTGTTAGAGAGGTTGCAAGGCTGGGAAAGGTACGTGCTGGTTTGGGAAGAACAAAAAAACGGTTTTGGCAGGCACAATTGGGAGGTGGTGTGAATTGGCAGAGGGTGAACATTGTTACAGAACACGCCAAGGCTATTCAGAAAAGGAAAATGGAAATTCACAATAACAAGGATCATCACGCACACGAAAACACTCATTTTTTCTCTCCACCCTCTACTCGGTGCAACCCGTAACCATCCCAACAGACTCACACTCACATGATTCTCCATTCCTTTACAAACTCAATAGAAAAAAAACCATTTTCCTCGAGTACACACAACATATATTTATCCATCACCATAGTCATATTCAAAAAATAGAGAGAGGACACGAACCACTTCCAAGCATTCATCACTCTCGTTCTATCACTCACACCACACCTCATCATCCATCATTCATCTCCCACACTATCCTCAATTCCTATATTCACTCACCCCTATCTATCTATTGATCGCGGAGTCTCCTCTTCTCAAAAAAAAAAGAGAGAGACAAAATTAATCTCCATCTTCATCACGCCATCCCATCATCCACTCCACTGCATCTATCATCTCCAACACCAATCATCCCCAGTAACAAGTCAGAGCCACAACCTCCTCCATCACAGAAACACAAAACCTCACTTCCTAACCTCCATCGCCGCCATACTTCCCATCTCCATTCACACATCAGGACCCTCACCCTCAACCTTCCATTAGCACAAAACCACCAAAAATAGAGACCATCATCCTTCATTTTGCCAACGTATTCTTCAAACCACGGACGAACCTTGATTCCCTCTTCACCTAATTCCATCCTTCATCCAACAGAATCGCAAATAATCCAACAATAAAAAAAAGGGAACAATGAGAAGCACGATGATATTTGTTTGTTTCTAATAACGCTTCAGTCACCCATCGGAGAAAGAAAGGAGGCAATCATTGTCGGCATCAGCCACGTGTGCCGCGGCGAATCTGGGTCGTGCGTGAAGAGGAGAAAAAGAGAAAGGGGAAACCCCTGTCTTCGAGCCGTGCCGAATTGGTAGTTGACGAGGGAGATCATTCGATGGGGAGGAAGGTCTATCCATGGTGGTTTTAGCAAGCGGTTGTCGGCGTCGTTCATGACGGTGAAGACACGCCGTGAAACCAGAGGTTCTCTCCATCGCGTGGGAAGGAAGACAGAAGGTACAGCTGCTCCGACTAGCGTGGACAGTTTCATCGGTGACAGTCCTGGTCAGCCAAAGGAAGGCGACAGCTACAACGCGAGGAGGATCCCTGGCGGTGACCAGCATCATCGCCGGCGATCCTGATAGTGAGAAGAAGAGAGATCGTGGTGCGGTGCCAGTAGAGGTTGTGGCGGTGATCGGCGCCACTAGGTGACACCTTGGACGACGACTTATGGCGGTCGGTACGGTGGTGGTCGTTTGAGTGGAGGTGTCTCTAGTTTCTTTCATTCATAGAAGAAGATGATCTGAGTCTTTACGCTGTTTATGCAAATGTGATGAAGTTGTTGAAACCCCTAATGGTTTCTGTTTGGATTAAAGGGCCTTGGGCCTGGCTATTTGTTGAAACTCTGGCAAGTGTACCAGATCGTTTCAAGTAATATAATTGGTAAAACCCAATATTGTTCTTCTCAAGAGACTCAAAGGCCTTATCCTTCGTGCAAATTGAAATCGTAAGACTTGTAAAGAAAATTAATTGGTGGGAATGCAAAAATACAAAATAAACATGCAAATGCGGTTGATTCAATTGACAAGAAAAAGACTATGGATGAATGAAGTTGTTGAGGGTTTACAATTTCATCTTATCCGCTCTCTCTTATCTAATCCTCTTGTTTAATATGCTTTGTTATCTAATTGTCATGTGAACTTTCTTAGCCTACCCTTAACCCGATCCCTCGGCAAAAAGAGCCTATTACTAATTACTGGCTTGTTATCCCTCGCCTCCCCTAGTAATTAATAATGCATTAAGAACAGAAGCAAAAACAATTGATCGTCCTACCCCCTATCCCTAGGTGGTATTGCTTAATCAAGGAATTTCTCACCAGTTCATGATAGTACCGTATGTCCCCGTATCAATAAAGACAAACAACAGTTATCGAATGAGTTAAATGATAAAAGCTTTAAGCACAGATGAGAACCCAACAATTGATAATAAAAGCATACGACAAACATATAAATAAACAAGAGTTTCAATAAAAGAGAGTTTCAAAATATTACTTTGTTTTCCCCAACAACAAAAGGGTTTAGTTCACCATTGTCATGGTGAACTTAGATGAAAAATGATGAAAGAATGGAAAAGCAAACCCTAGATAGGATGAAAAGGAGCCTAAGCATCCAAGAGTACTTCTCTAAGGAGTGAAAATTAGGTCTGGCCGCCCTTTTCTGTCAAAAGAATGAATCTCAAATCGCAATAGGGCTATTTATAGCTGAGGAGCGTCACAGAAAACAAGCCCAAGCCCAGCAGACAACCGTCCGACGTCACACTTATGCCGCCCGGCGGTTTGCCCATAGTCGCGCCACCGCCCAGCGGTGGGGGGCTTCCGCCTGGTGGTTTACCTTTTACCGTAAAACCGCCCAGCGTCCACGCCTGGTGCCACCTCCTCGTATTTGACCGCCCAACGGTGAATTTTGCCACTGGGCGGTTCCTCGACTCTTCTTTTCTTTAGTTTACTTCCTCTGTCTTGAGTCTAAGACCTTCATCTTCAACTCCAATCTTCACTTTCATCAAAATTGCTGTAAAACAATGCAAAACAAGCATAATATCGCTAAAAACAACTTTTGACTCTCAACTGACTCATTTATTGAGTTTTGCTTGATTCTAAGTTCGTTCTAAGTCTTAAAGGGTGTAATTTGGTCTTTATTGACATATGAAAATAACTGTTTTTCAACCGTTATCACAACCCCAAACGTAGAACTTTGCTTGTCCTCAAGCAAACAAAAGAAAAGAAAACTTGGCTTTTTACTATTTCATCCAATGGTTCAACACTCCTAAAATACATGACAAGAACTACTCAATTTCAGACCTTTAGTGAAATCAAATCAAGATGCACGCATGCTTTCAATTCAATTCAATTTACATATTTCTTAACAGATGTTACACTTTATGAATGATCAATCCACTAAGCAAAGATGTAAGTATGAAATTTAGCAATTCGCACCAAGCAAGTGTTTCACTCAATCACTCAAGTGTTTAAGGTGACACTCCAACTCTTTATCATTCACAAGTCATATGAAACAAAATTGTCATTCATCTCAAACGATCAAAATCTTCACATGCAAATGCCATCACAAGGACTTTTCCACGGCTTGTAATGAGGTTGGGCTAACAAGAAAAATTGGTTTCTCTAGAATGCAAAATCCTTGAGTTAAGAGAGCTACCATAGTATTCAACATTTAAGCACAACTCTCTTCCTCACCAATCTCACTTATTTCCCAACTTCTTTCCTTTTCTTTTTGCATTGAGCTCATCTTCATGTTTTTTTCTTATCTTTTCTTTCCTTTTTCTCATGCAATTTTTTTCTCAACATTTGAGCTTAATTCTTTTCAATTGCCCTTTCAATATCCCCCAGACAACCCCAAACTTGAACCTTTTCAACACATACAGTTAAGTTCAACCCAACTCAAGGTGAAGAATTTCAAATCAAGGGTTCTCATCCTGTTTAAGGCTAAGGTTCAAAAAGGGTATAATATTTCAAGCACTTTGGGTGAAAATTTGGCTAGAGAAGGGTTTTCAAAACTGGCCTTGATCATATGAAATTCACATGCAATTCAATCAATCATCAAGATTAAGGCAATATCATTCATGTTTTCCTGTGAACAATACATACAACAATGAAAACTCTGGAGCTCAATACCTCACACAACATGCTTTCTCACACATCATTCATTCATACACCCTGCTTAGCATCATAACACAATCATAATTCATCACACATCTGTTCACAAAGTTAGTGAACTTTTTCACTAGATATCAACATGCAACACAACTCAATTATCCCCCAATCATCATTGAATAGACTTATCATGCATGTTATTCAGTCAAACATTTTCAGAAAAGTATTCAAGCCAAGCATAGACACTGAAAATAAAAATTCAACCTATTCTAAGAATTCAAAATGGAAAAGTGAAAAAGAAAACCCTTGACTAAGTATTGGCATCCATCAGTAGATGCCCTTCCAGTCCATGTCCTCATCTGAGTCATCCTTATCATCAGCCTCTGCATCCTTAAAATCATCGTCATCATCTTCATTGTCGTCCTCCTCCATGCTTGGAGCTTCAGCTGCTCCAGATCTGCTCTCATGTACTTGCTATGGCCAAGCCACTCTGTTGTTGAACTCATCCATAGTCCACCTATGAGCAGGAGGTGTGTCGTACATGCCTATGATCATCTCGGCAATAACAACCTGTCCTTGGGGTGGATATACCTTGAATGTTTGCAAAATTCTTATAACCGATGATGGATGAAACCAAAATGTAGTGCTCTCTCAAAAACCCCAAACTTGAATTATGGAATGATGCAAAAGTGATAAAGAATGGATTCTCTAAAATGCAACAATTAAACCCTAAATACAATTCCCACTCACTTTAGTCACTTATGCAACAATTAAGCCCTAAATGCAACTAGAACAGAATCAAAACATGCAACAATAATAAATCAATCAACTGGGTTGCCTCCCAGGTAGCGCTTGTTTAACGTCACGAGCTTGACCCAAACCTGTCTAGCACTCATCAGTAAGTGCATATCTTTCCAACACCCTTTAGTAGGTGTGCCTACCTGTATCCTTCAGTAGATACATATAAAATTTTAGCATCCCTCAGTAGATGCTACCCAAAAAATGTTTAAAAATCCAAAAAGTTACATGTCCAAAATCAAATAAACCTAAACTAAAAATAAAAAATGTTTTACAACAATTGGGATGACCCCAACAAACATCAATCAGTAGGTGTTGATATTCTTCTCGCTTGATATTCTTTTCTTTTTCTTCTTCCTGCTGAATCTCTTCAAAAAATTAAGAACACCCACTACAAGAAATAAGGCTATTACATACGGATTATTATATACGGATTTTAATCCGTATATAATATATGTATTACATACGGATATTATATACGGATTTTGAAAAAAAATTACATACGGATTTTTACATACGGCAAATCCGTATATAAAAACCGTATGTAAAGTTAGGGCGTGGTAGAGGGAAAATTATCTATAGATATAATCCGTATATAATTCTAATTATCTATATGTAATTATATTCATGTGTTAGCCACTGATGTTACATACGGATTGGGAGAATAATTTACTTAAAAAAAATGAAGCCAACCTGAAGCAAACCTCGAAGTCTATTCTTCTCAAAACCCTCGAGCTTTTCTTTCTCCCTCGAACCCTATTCTTCTCAAAACCCTCAAGCTTTTCTCTCTCGCTCGAACCCTATTTGATCTCTCTCTAGAGCTCTTGCGATTTCACATCTCTCTCGAGCCCTCTTCGCTCACGCTGTCCCTCTCTCGAGTCCTCTTTATTTTCATTGTCCCTCTCTCGAACCCTTGCTTCTTCCCCTCTCTCTCGAACTGTCGTCGCATAACAACGTAGCAATCTCGTTGTCCTTCATTGACGAAGCAATCACCTTCATCGTTCGTTTTGGAGCCGTAGTTCGACGCTGAGAGAGTACCTTCATTAACCCTAGGTTCGTGATAATATTCCAGGAGTAGGAAGGATTCGTAGAGGAGTGAAAAATAGGAAAATTGTTCGGTGAGAAATACGAATTAAGTCGTGTGTTCGGTGGAAAAGGAAGATTCAACGGCTGAATCAGTGAAACGTGGTAAAATGAGAATGTAATCGCTGGATTCGATGGAGAAGGCTGTAGTGATTTATCATAAAATATTCCGAAATTTATGTTCTTTCACTTCTCTTCGACATTTATGTAAATGTTTTTGTGCAGGTTCAAGAAGTGTACGAAATTTCAGCTGAGTATGAAGGAAAGCGTGACCCTAAGAAACTGGAAGAACTTTGAAATATGATAACTATTTTGGATGCAGGGGCTCTATTATTGTTGCCCAGTCCTTTTCCCACATGCTTAACTTGGCCAACTTGGCCGAGGAGGTCCAGATTTGTCGCCGCAGAAGGAACAAGGTGAAGAAAGGAGATTTTGCAGATGAGAACAATGCAACTACATAATTAGCGTTGGCTTTCTTACTCTCTATACCTTTATTATTCTCAGTATTGTTTCGTTATTTGGTTTTGATATATTTATATGCACCCTGCTTTCTGTTTCAAGATAAGCATCTAAATTATCTATTATATATTTAGTGAGTATGCTTTCTTGTCTCAATTTTTGCAAGGGAATTAACTACTTTTTGGTTTGCGCTGAAGAATTTTTCATTGCCCAGGTGGAAATGAGAATTGTGTTTTTCTAATTATTTTTGGTTACATGTGTTGATTTACCGAGTTATATTGAGTCAAAGTTGCTTAATTGATTTCAATATTTGTTTGTTGCCATATTCTGTGGGCAGGCGGTAATGCAGATTATGCTATGGATATGCACCAGAAAGAACAACTTCATGACAATGTTGTACCAATGATGCAATCGCAACATTTCTCTGTGAGCTACTTGTTATAAAAGATTTAGAAATATTTTTTGCACAATATTGATGGATCTAAGAACTATTTAAAAAGATCTTGAAGTCTATATACATTTCTCTGAACTTCACATGCTTTCTATCTGCAGATGATTTTGGTTTCAAAGTTAGATCTTTGCAGGTATGATTTATTTGTTAACTTTGTTCTTATCCCAGTTTAATTTTGAAAGTGTATTGATGTTTTATTGTAACTCTTGTAGGCACTCGGGTTTGTTTTAATTGCTAGGCTAGAATATATGTTGGAAAGTTATGTTGGAAAAATACTGGAGGAAACATTATTCTCTGCTGCTGATACTTGCCTTAAGGTAATATATTTTCCCTGATAGATGTGTACTTATACTTTGGTATATACTAAAACTTTTGTTGTAAATCAGATTCAAGGATTACAAAACATGTACGAGTATCTTCTGGATGCTGAAAGCCAAATGGGAACTGATAAAGATGATGATAACGTTGTTGGTTACATAGTAGGAGCTGGAAAGAGTGTACCTGTTGCTGTTGGTGCCGGTGATACAAACATATGTGGGGGTATAGTTCAGTTATATTGGGATAATATTTTGGGCAGATGTTTGGATTTCAATTAACAAGTTCGTCAATCAGCCCTGAAGGTCAGATCTAGCTTCTATATCGGTTTAGATTCAACACTCTTAATCTAAATGTTATCAAAAATTAAATCTCTTCTTTGGAAACAGTTAATAAACATATGCATGTGCATGTATTGTATTTACTACTATTTAAATTCTTCCAAATCTTTTGGATTAATGTGGTGAGGTAAAGGATATGAGTAAATTAGGTAGATGCTTTTCAGAGGAGTTTAAAAGTGAATCTTGCACGTGCTAGTTATCAGTCTCTAGGACTATGGTCTAAATTATCTATCGTTTTGAAGCTTATTTTCTTTAGAAGATTAAGTGCCTCTTTTTATTACCACAATCTGGCTTTGCAAACGGATATCAATGACTTCCAATGAACATTCTCTGAAAGCAATTGTCGTGGTCCAAGTTTCATTTGAATATGTTGCAATGCTAAAACAATCAGGACTGAAGCATTCTTGTTAAAATGGTCTAGTTTTCTTTTACTCTTACTTATAAAATAAGAGATTTGTTAATAATGCAGATTTTTGAAATTGTTCTGTGTCAAGGTCTTGTTAATCCAATAACGGTTGAAAAAGCATTATTTTTATACTTAATTTTGATATCAAATGCACCATTGTTGACTTAGAAACTTGCTTTGACTCATGATTTTTCTTTAGTTTTGTGAATAAAAGAGTTGAGAACATGTTTTATGATTTTATCATTAGATTCCCTTAATTTTGTAGGTTTTTGGAATGAATTGAAAGAAAGGTTGAAGTACCAAGGGTTGCAGTGCAGAAAAGTCAAATATAATGCAGAAAAGTCAACTAGTCAACCAGAAAAGTCAACAGTCAACCAAAAAAGTCAATCAGTCAACTATAAAAGTCAACCAGTTGACCAGAGCGCTGAGCGGCAGTTTTGGGCGTTGAGCGGTTTTGAGGCAAACCGCTGAGCGCCGTTTTTGAGCGTTGAGCGGTTTGAATGCGGGCCTGGACCTGTTTTATGTTATTTTTATGATCTGTTTGGGCTTGAACTTGTTTTCTGTTATTTTTATGCCCTATTTAAAGGCCTAGACACTCTAGAGAATGTATCATCTTTTGATGGCTTAGACACAGAAACACTCTTTTCACCCCTTTGGGGGTAGATTTGGAGATGGTGATAGCTCACCTTTTCTCCTTTTTAGGGTTTCTATCTTCATTCTTTCATTCCATTCACCTCATTTCTCCATGACGATGGGGAACTAAACCTTATATGTTATTGGGGAAGATGTAACCTCTAAACTCTCTTGTATTTGAATTAATTCTTTTCATTAATATATGCTTACTTCATTAATTTAGAGTTTTCCTCTTTGCTCAATGCATACATCGTTTAACTCATTCGATGGTATGATCCTTGACCTTGTCGAAATGGGAACATACGGGAAAATCTAGAACTGGGAAATTCTCCCAAAGGTAGTATTTCCTATACATGGGAATATGTGGTAATATGAGGGTTGGTTGCATACACACTCCTGTGCTTCAGAATTAATTATTAGGGATGCTAGGAATCGTATGAACTCGTAGTTAAAGATAAGCTTTCTTACCGGTGACAGCGGTATTAAGTGTTTTAGAGAGTGGCATTAACATTAATGAAGAAGAGGAATTATTATATGCATGAGAGTGATTAGGTGAAATCTAACCCCAACGACATATTCATCTCATATTCTAATCTTCATCCANCCATCTAATTTTGTGTTTAACCTCAATTGATCAAATTACATTCATGTTTATTTTTCCGTACTTTATATTCAAAAACCGCAAAATATTGTCTTGATTGGTTAAGCAAAAGCACAACAGTTTAGTGCCATGAGTATCTTGGGAAACCCATACTTGGACTTACCATTTTATTATTACTTGATACGATCTAGTACACTTGCCAGAGGGTTAACAATGCATTTGGTTTGGGGATTGGTACAATTCTGAGGATTGGTACAGTTCTGAGTCAAGACAAACATCCTATAACATTCTTTTCCAAAAAATTAGCTTCCAGGATGCAACACAAATCTGCTTATACCAGGGAGTTTTATGCAATCACAGAACCCATTGCCAAATTTCGACATTATTTTTTGGGTCATATGTTCATCATCCGAACTGATCAGAAAAGCCTCAGAAGATTAATAGATCAATCTCTCCAAACCCCTGAGTAGCAGGCATGGCTACACAAGTTTTGGGGATATGATTTCACCGTTGAATACAAACCAGGGAAAGATAACAAGGTCGTAGATGCTTTGTCCAGATCCTTCTTTATGGCATGGGTCAATAGAGAGACTACCTTGATGTCCAAAATTCATACCGCAACACAACTTGATCCTCATCTTCAAGTTGTTATACAAGCTTGTGCAGTAGGGAAACCACCTAATATTAATTACTCAAACTCTGATGAACTCTTACAGTGGAAGCACAAAGTGGTAATTCCTAGAGATGAGGAAATTATACAACTACTGCTCAAGGAATACCATAGTTCAACATTAGGGGGTCATGCTGGAATAACTAGAAATATGGCTCGGCTGTCTTCCCAGTTTTATTGGCCTGGCATGCTCAAAGGTATTACTCAATATGTCCAAGAATGCCTTATCTACCAACAAGCTAAATCTGCCACCACCCTTCTAGTAGGGTTACTACAGCCACTCCCAATTTCGAATCAAATTTGGGAGGATATAGATATGGACTTCATCACGGGTCTTCCACCTTCCAATGGGTGTATCGTACCGGTTATCTAAGTATGCTTGCCTTGCTCCCCCTGAAAGTGGATTATACTAGTAAGATAGTGGCAGAATTGTTTATCAACATGGTTGTCAAACTGCATGGGTTCCCTAAAATGATAGTTTCTCATAGAGATAAGATCTTCATCGATCAATTTTGGCAACATCTTTTCAAGTTGAGTGGTACAACATTCAACATGTCTACGGCTTACCACCCACAATCTGATGGACAATCAGAACCACCGAATAAATGTATAGAGATGTACCCAAGGTGCTTTACTTTTGATAATCCTAAGGCCTAGACTAGACTGTTACCATGGGTAGAGTTCTGCTATTACTCAGTATTTCACAAGTCTATAAACAACACCATTTAAGGTGGTGTATGGCAAAGATCCCCCGACCATTATAAAATACACAATGGATCCTAAAGATCCACCATCTGTCCAGGAGCTCTTAGGGGAAAGGGACAGGGCTTTGGCTCAATTAAAGAGGCAGCTTCTTAAAGCATAGGAAAATATGAAGAAATATGCAGATAACAGATGCATGCATAAAGAACTAAAGGTTGGTGATTTGGTTAAACTCCAACCATATAGACAAAACTCCATTGCCTTGAGGAAAAATCAAAAACTAGGACTGAGATATTTTAGTGCATTTCCAATCATAGATCGAATTGGCTCAGTGGCCTATAAACTCTTATTGCCTGAAACTGCTAAAATCCACCCCATCTTCCATATATATCTCAGCTAACAGAATGCATGGGTCCCCATGACATTATCTATGTTCCTCTCCCATTGACTACACAACCCGAGGGTCCCTTGTTGATGCCGCAAGCTATTCTTCAGAAATGGGACATAATCCGCAGGTCCAACATCATTTCTCAAGTCTTAGTCCACTAGGATGGGTTACCTGAAACAGAAGCTACATGGGAAGACCTTAAAGAGTTTGTCCAAGCTTACCCTAACTTTAACCTTGAGGATAAGGTTAATGTTGATGGGAAGGGTATTATAATGAGAGGAAATAAAATGGCCACTACAGGGTTAGAATGGAAAAAGGAAATAGAGGTTAAAAATGAGTCACATGGACACATTGCACCTTTAACAGAAGGTAGTGGCAGACAAAGACATGTGAGGGAAAGAAAAGAGAATACAAGGATGAGGGATTTTCTGTGGGGAAGGGATGGTTACAAAAAGGGAAAATTAGTTGGCAATTAAGGTAGGCAATGATTGAGAATTCTCTCTCCATCTCTAGACGTATTCCTTCATTGTTGAGAGCTTTTAGTGTTACAGCTTTTGTTTTATACACTTTGATACCATTTGAACTTACAGTCAGAAATAATACTTGAATATACTACTATTTACCTATTATGGTGCCTATTTCTTTGTTTTTCATTTCACTATTACATTGGCTATCTAACAATTTACTTTTCGAGCTAGGGATTGACCATCCATTATAATGTATAAATGACCGATATGTTTAATAGTTAGCTGAGTTTCGTTAGTTTGTTCTCCAAATAGGTAATTGACTGTCTAGTTTCAGTCATACATCACGTGAGCGGGTTTTGTTATATGTCAAAGTTTGTGATTTGCAACCAGTTATATGGTGGTCATCCGATACATAAACCAAATGGACTTTTCTTGTTGGTCTTTCGGTTGTAAGGTTGAGTTGGGGTGGTGCCGGAAGCGAATTCGATAGTGTTGCTTCTAGTGTGTGTGACAGAGGAGATGGATTTGTGTACTAATCTTGTTTTCTATTCTATTACTAAATCTAGAGCTAGAAACCAGTCTAATGCATGCATTTAGGGATTTAGGTTTGTGAAGCTCCAAACGACATTCTTCTTAAGAAAAAAATAAAGGCTTTCACCTAATTGTTGTTAACAAAAATATATGCTCAACAAACTAAGACCAAGGCAGATGTTTTATCCAACATCCTCTGCACAACTTGAATTAGCAGCAATTAAGCTTTAGGAAGTCTACAAGAGTTACAAGATCATATCAGGCAAAATTTGGCTAATCGTGAAGTTGTTTGCGAGGGACTATAGTTTGCTAAATATTGAACTCTATTATTGTCTTAACAAGTGATTTAGTGATTACTGTCAACGAGTACTCTGTATCCCATTTTGACTTTGATAAATCAGAATCAACTACTTCAAAATGGGCATGAGCTAAGATGACGGCTGCTGAGGTATCTTTTTATGTACTTTGCTTCAATCGAACCATTTTCATTGCCTAAAAGATGATGTACTTAACATGATTTTACTAGGACCATAGAGACGTGTTTAAAGTTCACCATCTCTTTTCTAAAAAAAAATTCCTTTGCGAGCACATTGCAATTAATTATTTTCTACTTTTTTATTCAAACTCTTCCAACTTTCTTGTGAGTGAAATTTCTAACTAAACTTATTTTGGGTATGATATCTTCAAAAAGATTATTTGTACAGTTAATAGATTCCCTTAAATTATTTTTAGAATTACTAAAATTTAACTAAATATATTAAATTGCACTAGAAACATATTGTAATTGGATAATGATACTTTAACAACATTGTTTGACAACATTTTGACACGAGCCACGTGTCAAAATGTGACTAGTACACATGGAAATGAAAAAAGAAAATGTAAAATGACATGGAAAAAAAATTTGCAGTAGGGTTTGAATTGAGGGGGTTTCAATTTAACTTTTCAGAATTTGAATTTGAGGCACTTTTAGAGAGATAAGCCAAACTCAAATAGAGAATGCGAAAATTTTACAAACAGAACCCAAGCTCATAGAGAGAACGTGAATCTTAGAGAGAAGTTTTTCCCTCC
>NC_028357.1:15906078-15916930 GCF_000741045.1 Vigna radiata var. radiata
ATTTTCCTTTTTAGTAAAACGGGACCACAATAAACATTTTTAAACCAATACGAGGACCACAATGAACATTTTTAAACCAATATGAGGACTAAAACGAATTTTATTTGTACAAGTCATCAAATATTTGCCAGCTGGCAGCTCTGTCGTTAGCAGAATTAACGCCGTTAGCAAAAAGGACTAACTTGAACAGTTTTTACAAAAAGTAGGACCTTAATGAACTTTTTAAAAAAGGGAGGACCACTTTGAACAAACCCCCCCAAAAGAGGGACCAAAATAGGTATTAAACCTTACCTCAAGTACCAACTTATTTTGCCTTCGCTACCACTGATATTTCTATACCATGAGTTTGACAAAATATGTTTCCTTGGCCACGAAATTCTTCATAAATGGCATAATAATTGGTTCCACATCACTTTTAAGTTGAAAAAATGACGAGACATAAATTAGGCAGTCCAAAATGAGTGTCATCTTCCTAGTTGACCCGTTTGTGCAACACATTTGCCTAAAGTACCCACTTATTTTGTCTTTGATACCACTTCTGTTTCTGTAACATGAGTTTGACAGACTATGTTTCTTCGTCCACGAAATTGTTCATAAATGGCATAATAATTGGTTACACATCACTTTTAAGTTAAAAACATGACGAGACATAAATTAGGGAGTCCAAAATGAGTGTCATCTTCCTATTTGACCCGCCTGTGCAAAACCTTTGCTTATAGTACCCACTTATATTGTCTTTGATACCAGTGTTGTATCTACACCATGAGTTCGACAAAATATGCTTCTTTGGCAAAGAAATTGTTCATAAATGGCATAATAATTGTTTCCAAATAAATTTTAAGTTGAAAATTTATGAGAAGTAAATTAGGCAGTCCAAAATGAGTGACATCTTCGTAGTGGACCCGTCTGTGCGACACCTTTGCCTCAAGTACCCACTTATTTTTCCTTTGCTACCACTATTGTTTTTGCACCATGAGTTTGACAAAATATGATACCTTGGCCACGAAATTCTTCATAAATGGCATAATAATTGGTTCCACGTCAATTTTAAGTTGAAAACATGATGAGACATAAATTAGGCAGTCCAATATGAGTATCATCTTCCTAGTTGACCCGCATGTGCAAAACCTTTGCCTGAAGTACCAACTTATTTTGTCTTTGATACCATTGATCTATTTGCACCATGAGTTTGACAAAATATGCTTCCTTGGCCACGAAATTGCTCATAAAGGGCATAATAATTGGTTCCACATCACTTTTAAGTTCAAACACTGATGAGACATAAATTAGGAAGTCCAAAATGAGTGTCATCTTCTTACTTGACCCGCATGTACAAAACCTTTGCCTGAAGTACACAGTTATTTAGTCTTTGATACCACTGCTCTATGTATACCATGAGCTTGACAAAATTTGCTTCCTTGGCCACAAAATTGTTCATAAATGGAATAATAATTGTTTCCACGTCAATTTTAAGTTGAAAAAATTATGAGAAGTAAATTAGGCAGTCCAAAATGAGTGACTTTTAAGATGGAATAAGTTAGTGTACCCTGGTGTGCATAATTTGAAGTTATATTTCTTGGCCATGACAACAAGATTACTCTGGTTCACAAAATCTAGAATTTAACTGAGATTATATTCGTTAGCCAAGATGAAGAATGGAAGAAAGGAAGCAAATTTAAGTGAAATTAGAGTTAAGGTTTATGAGAGAAAACGACAGTCTAGCGGCATAAGGGTTTGATGGCGGTGGCCTCTTCAACCCAATTCTTCGACCATGGCATAACAGTCAGAAGGTTTGGATATATCTGATTATGAGAGTGAGTATTGAAACTACATAGCACGTAGATGGTGGTTTTCATATTGAACCGTGCTTCAAAATGCTGGAATGTTCAGCTCCAACAACGGCGGACACAATTTCCATGAACGGTTGAACGCTCCTTTGTCAGTGAACGATCGGTTGTGGTCAACAGAGATTTGTATTTGGGAGGATCTTCTCTGGTTCTCATGGGTTCTTTATCCGAGATTTCAAATTTTTGAAACCCAAAAATAAAGCCGCCTAAATGAAAACCCTGTAATCCTCTGACTTGCATTTCCACATCATTTTCCTTTTTCAAATTTGTTTACCATGTGGACCAATCACATTTTGACATGTAGTAGTGTCAAAATCTTGTCAAAATATGTTGTCAAAGTATCATATCCATTCTAATTATACCTTGATTTTTGTCATGCTTTTAGTTTAGGTTATGATGAAAATAAGTACCAATGGAGAAAATTTTGGTTTATTAAAGGAAATGTTATTTGCATAATTAATATATTTTATTTTAAAACTAACAATTTAGTAACTTTTGTTAAATGGTAAATATTTACATCAGTTAGATATATTATTTTTATTTTATATTCATCTTTTATCTTTAGTTAGTTTGTTATTATTTCTTATTTGTATTTTGGGTTTAGGTTATATTTTTTCTATTATAAATAGAAGATCCTATGTGTATATTCAACACAAGGGAGATTATATGTTTTTTCTCCCATGGAAAAGATGGCTTTTATTAGTTTATTTATAGCTGTGGTGGCTCTCCAACAATGACCTCTTTATGCACTGGATGTCAACAATGCATTCCTAAATGACGATTTGCAAGAAGAGATTTAAATGGAGTAACTTCCCAGATTTGTTGCTCAGGCAGAGTCTTTTGGGTTTGTATTTCGTCTTTTATGTTGTCTTGCAAATCACTAGCAATTTGGTGTCACTCGAGTGCAGAATCAGATATTTTCACTAGGACTTGATGAATTATATTAGTAACAAGCTTGATACATATATATGTACGAGGAGTGTTAGATATATTATCTTTATTTATATTTATCTTTTATCTTTGGTTAATTTATTACTATTTCTTATTTGTATTTTGGGTTAAATAAAGAACCCTTTATGTATATTTAACACAAGAAAAATTAACCCTACATCATTTTCACTATCTTCAACAACATATTTATAACGTTGTCTCTACCAAAACTAAAATACGTGTTTAAAATATAGCCTTTTATTAAAACAAAACTCACTTGAATTTTGAAGTAACAATTTTATAATATTACTTTTCTATTAAAAAGATGTTACTATAAGATTTATGCAACATTTTAAAAAATATTATACTTTTATTAAAAAATGTCACTAATATATATATATATATATATATATATATATATATATATATATATATATATATATATATATATATATATATATATATATATATATATATATATATATATATATATATATATAAAATAAAAGGTCATTAATAATATAGGTATACCTAACATTCGATAAAATGTTAATAAATTTTACTAGTAACATTTTTCATGATTTAGTAACATTTTTAAGGGTTAAATACGTTTTTAGTCCCTCAACTATCATGCGTTTTTGGTTTTAGTCCCTATTCCAAAGTTTGCTTGATTTTCATCCCTCACCTTAATGAAAGTGTAATATTTAGTCCTCAAGAACCAACGGCGTTAACTTTTAAATGAGTTGGCTAACGGAGTATGACACGTTTACGCCATGTGTGCAGTTACTGAAAATTACTAACTGAAGGTTATTCACACTAAACTAAAATTAAAATTAGGGGTTATTCACTTCGAAAGGAAAATTAGGGTTCTTTACGAAACTTCAATCCAATTAAAGAAAGTTACGATTAGGGTTATTTTGTTCATCCAATTGTGGTAGCAGTGTTTAGTTTGGTTGCGGTGCTTGGTGGCGTTGCGGTGCTTCCTGACCTTGTGGTGCTTTGTGTGGTTGCAGTGCTTGATCGGGTTGTTGTGAAAAACGTCTTTGCAAGTATTGGAAGAAACGCGTAAGTAAATATTTTCCTTTTGATTTTCGTTTAGGGTTGGTGTTATTTGTTATTCGTTTTGTTTTCGATATTGATATTTAAATTTCCTATTTTTGAATGGAAATTCAGATTAAGGTTATATACGGTTTCTTTGGTTGAAGCGAAATTGATATTTCAGATTAGAGGTTTCTTATCTACGTGTAGGGTTCGGGAAAGAGGAAATCATCATTTAATTTTCAAAGTAATCATTGTTGCACTGAAATGAAATCTGACAGTGGAGGAATTGGTTGCACGCGAAGGAGTGTTGGTTCAGGAATGTCGCAAACATGTGCATCCTCTTCTCAGTTAGCATCCAAATTTTGTGGCTGTGGGGAAAGATTGTTGCTGTTGAAGGCAACTACTTTAAAGAACAAAGGAAGATTATTTTTGAGATGTAGATATTGGGCAGTAAGTGAATAATTGCTTTAGTTATGGTGATAATTTTTTTATTAATGGTTTGTAATTGTTATTGCAGAGTAATTCACATTGTAACTACTTCGAATGGGTTGATGAAGGAGAATCTGAAATTGAAGCAAGCTTACAAAGAAAAAGTGAAGAAGTTGAAGTTTGTTTGGAAAAGGAAAAGGTTGTACTGGATCTAAGGAAGAAGAACGAGAAGTTGAAGAGGAAATTAGAGGAACATAGAAAAATTGGAAAAATAATATTTTTGTTGTTTGTTTTGTCGTGGGCATTAACAATTATGTTTTGTATTATGTTTTCGTTGAAGATAAATTGTAATTAGTATTGTAATTGTGTGTTGTAAGAGTACTAATTGTGTGTGGTAACAGTACTGTTAAGTGTTTAATTCAATAAAATATTGGTACTTATGTTTAACTCTAAATTATGCTTCATCCTTTTGACTTTTGAATGATAGCATTTTGATTCCGTGTGACAGTATAAGCAGGTATAAAACGATGTTTTAAAACTGCTATCAAAGTTGAATTGGTGACATATTGTTGTAAGTGCAGAATGGTAGCAGTTTAAGACATAAGTTAAGAGCAGTTACATAATAGAACATGTAGGATTTTCTTTCTTCTCAATTTTCCTTGACTCCTAGAACAAAATTCTCTTTCCTCTTCTTTTTGGGCGTTTAATTTTGACAATTCAGCCTTTTTTTATACGTTTGCTTTCATTACTCAGTTTAAAGTTTCGTTCTTTTTCTCACTTTAGATTATAATGATAAATCTGTTAGGGTTTAGAATGAAGTGCAGATTTTGAATGCTATCATTTCTCAGTTCAAAATACGTTTCCCACCTATTTCAAGCCATTTTTCTACTGCAGACTTCAAAATCAAGTGCAGATTTTGAGTGTTATCATTTATAATCTGTTTGGCAGTTTAAACATCTATAAAGTGATGTTTTAAAACTGTTAGCAAGGTTCAATTGGTGACATTTTGGTCTAAGTGCAGAATTGCATAGTAAACCATCAATTTTAAGCCAAAATTAGAAGTGGAAAGGTGATTTTGTGTAACAGTCTTGTTTGAAGTGATTTTACAGTTTAAACACATTTCAAATGAGTAAACAAACTTGCTGGAGTAATCATTTTCGAATTAGAGGCACTGCTGAGCAAAATTAGGTGTCAAACCACCTATTTCAAGCCATTTTTCTACTGTAGAGTTCAAAATCAAGTGCAGATTTTGAGTGCTATCATTTATAATCTGTTTGGCAGTTTAAACAACTATAAAATGATGTTTTAAAACTGTTAGCAAGGTTCAAATAAATAAATAAAGCTAAATATATGGGTGGTACTGCAGGTAAGATGAAAAAGTGGTCCTTTAGCATTAAATAACAGAAGTAATTGAGCTACATCATTGTAGTGGTCCCTTAGCACTTTACTCATTCATACATGTGCTACTACATGACAAAAAAGAGCTCCAAAAAAAGAGATGCCCACTGCTACGTTGTTCCCTAAGTGGGTCACATTGACCTAAATAAAACATGTAAAAATCACATGGCTTGTCTAAAACTTGTATTGCTACTAGCTTGATACCCTATAACTTGTGCAGCCATGCTTCTTGTGGATGTTCTTCTACCCCATTCGTTACTTAGTGTTGTTCCTCCTCCACTCACAATTGGCCTTGTGGATGTTCTTGCAGCATTTGTTCTTCCTTCAGATCCTTCTCCACTCACAGTTCCCCTTGTGGATGTTCTTCTAGATTGTGGTCTTGATGGAGATCTTCCTTCACTTGCAGTTGCCCTTGTGGTCTGTCAATGAAGCAAGGTAATTAGATTTGACATTATGTAAATAACAGAGGTTAAAATTAAATAATAGGAAGTTGTACCTTTGTGGTTTTCTTTCCCTTTCCCTTTTTACAGGTTCTAACATTATGTCCATATTGATGACAGTTGCTACATTTCATAACAATATAAATCTTTGACAACTTTGTATGACTGACATGCTCATCAGCTTCCCTTCTTCTTAACTTTTTAGGCCTCCCAGGAGGTGTTTTATAAATGGGTGGTAGTAGTGGTGCATAATCAGTTCTAGGCCATAGTTGTTGTCCATTGATTGGAATAATTAGAGGCCCATAACAAGTTTCATAAGCATGTCTCTTATAATATGGATGAACATAAGTTTCTGGGTTCTCTAATTTATAATGAATGGCAGCCACAGCATGTCTGCAAGGTATTCCTACCAAATCCCAAAAGTAACAACTACATGTATGGTTACTTAGGTCAACTACAAATTTGTCCATTGTAAANCNGTGAGTGACCTCAAACTTTGCATCCCCAGCCCAAACAGCAATCCAATTCCCACTCTTTTCAACTTCCCTATCAAGCCTTTTTCTTGGTTTAGGCATAACATCTCCTGGATATGTCTTTACTTTTTCTCTTAGTGTTGCAAACCTACTCATAATGTATGACATAATCCACTCCATCATAGTAATGATAGGTTTGTCTCTTGCCACTAAAATTGTACTATTAAATGACTCAGACAAATTATTGATTATGACATCACATCTAGGATAACTACTAAATGCATGTTTACACCAAGATTTTGTTGGAATTGCAAGTAACCAATTATATGCATCAATATTAATATTCTTCAACTGACCCATTTTTTTTTCCCACTCTTGAACAAATGTTGCCTTCGCAGCCCCCATCATAAGGTCTCTGATGATCACTCCTCCACCAAATTTCTTCTTGAAATTGTTGTACAAATGCCTTAAACAGAACCTATGTTCCACCCCGTTCAAAATCTCCTCAAACACTGTCATTAATCCCTGCAAAATCAGAAGATGAACCTTTTATTTGATACTGAAAATTAAATGAAATGAAATTATCTAATAAAACAAACAAATTACCTTTTGTTGATCTGAAATAAATACCCAACGTTGACAATTTATGTCCCCAATATCATCCAACAACAGTGTCAGAAACCACCTCCAAGTATCTTTGCATTCACTTTCAACCACAGCAAAAGCTAGTGGGAAATATTGGTCATTAGGGTCTCTACCCACTGCCACTAACAACTGACCACCATATGTTGTCTTCAGATGACAACCATCTACCCCAATGAAGGGCCTGCAACTACCTAAGAAGCCCTCTTTACAGCCCTCCAAACACATGTAAAATGACCCAAACCTTGGTGGCAAAGTGGGTTGGGGTCGATTGACTTGAATCTTGAAGGTTCCAGCCTTAACTCTTAATAATTCAGCTGCATAATCATATAAACGACCATATTTTCGTTCTCCGTCTCCTACTAAAGAATCCATTGCAATTTGCTTTGCTTTTCCAGCTTTCCAGGGAGTTATTCCAACACTGTATGACTTCTTAATTTCATCAATGATTTGGTTCACGGTCATGTTACCCACATTTATAAATCTGTCTACTAATACTTGTGCAATCCAATTTACACTTGCACTTTTGCTTCCAAAAACCCTTCCACATTTGTGATCCCCAACCAAATTTTTCACCCTAAAAGTATGGCTGCCTCCTACCTTGCTGGCCATAATTAAAAAACCACATTTCTTTTTACACACTGCCCTAACTCTTTTCAGATCATTCTTCACAAACTTTACTTCTTTCCCATTCAAAACGCTATGCTCCATTAGCGCATTTTTAAATTCTTTCAGTGAACAAAACTCCATCCCCAATTTAAATTTAAAATCCTTGTTCATATCATCCGCTTTATACTTTGGAAACTTCCCCCTATTCAAGGTCACACTCTCATCACTATCTACATCTGAAGACAATTCATCACTATTGTATTCTTCATTTATTTCATGGTCTCCAACTTGTTCATTAATGATAAATGAACATTCACCAACATTGCTTCTTCTCTTGACCATTTTATTCTTTTTCATTTTACTCCATCTATCCAATATAGGATTGATATTTCTACGATCACGTGGCACTCTCTCATTCTCCATCCCAAATCCGTCATCATCATTTGCCATTCTTTCTTCTTCACTATCATTCATTTTATCTTCGGCTGAACCTTCTTCTTCCTCATCGTCACCCACATCCGCCTCTTCGTCAACCATGTTAACCTCATCCTCACCCACATCCGCCTCTTCGTCAACCATGTTAACCTCGTCCTCACCCACATCCGCCTCTTCCTCAACCATGTTAACCTCATCCTTACCCACATCCGCCTCTTCCTCTATGTCCTCTATGTGTCCTACCTTTGTCTCTTCACCAAGAGTAATAAACATAATTTCTTCTACCTCACTATGAACATGTTCGACATATATTTCAATTTCTTCATCATTTGCCTCTGCGTAGTTAGACAAGTTTAGTGCTTCCCTGTCATCACTCATTCTTCTGAGATTGTTCATTAGTCTTTCTTTGGAGCCCTTCCACCATAGCTTGAACTCTCCATCATACTTGAAATCTTTAACAATGCCCACTGCTTCAAAGTATGACCAACGATCGGGATCAACTCCTTTTATAACGTGTATCTCTCCCCCAACATATTGTAGTCCCTTATTGTTAACGAACTTGCCCATGTGATGCAAAGCCACGTCGAAAACCATTTTTAAACCTACATTGTAAAATCAAAAATTTCAAACAAATAACACCAACCCTAAACGAAAATCAAAAGGAAAATATTTACTTACGCGTTTCTTCCAATACTTGCAAAGACGTTTTTCACAACAACCTGATCAAGCACCGCAACCACACGAAGCACCACAAGGTCAGGAAGCACCGCAACGCCACCAAGCACGGCAACCAAACCAAACACTGCTACCACAATTGGATGAACAAAATAACCCTAATCGCAGCTTTCTTTAATTGGATTGAAGTTTCGTAAAGAACCCTAATTTTCCTTTCGAAGTGAATAACCCCTAATTTTAATTTTAGTTCAGTGTGAATAACCTTTAGTTAGTAATTTTCAGTAACTACACACATGGCGTAAACGTGTCATACTCCGTTAGCCAACTCATTTAAAAGTTAACGCCGTTGGTTCTTGAGGACTAAATATTACAGTTTCATTAAGGTGAGGGATGAAAATGAAGCAAACTTTGGAAGAGGGACTAAAACCAAAAACGCAAGATAGTTGAGGGACTAAAAACGTATTTAACCCCATTTTTAATGTTACTAAATATTATATACCTGGTATTGTATATTGTTTTCGTTATTGTTCTCCAATTCATTTAATTATATAATTAAATATATTTTATTCTTAAAATAGAGGTTTTTATACAAGAACACCCAAATTTTAAATTTAAACTATTATTTTACCACATCAAAACCTGGGTATTAAGTATAAAACACTAGGACTTTTCTGTTAGATATACTCATATATATACGGCAAAATAAAATATTATATATAATGATGTGGATGAAAAAAAAAATATTTTTGACAAGATAAAAAATGAGAATACCATAAAAAAAATTCAAAGTTTAAGACATTTTAGTAGAATATCAGGAGTTAAATATGTTTTTAGTCCTCCAATTATCAAGTCATTTTGTTTTTCGTCCCTCTTTCAAACTTTGGTAGACTTTGTCCTTCTCTTTAAGGAAACTATAATTTTTCATCCTCCATGACTAACGGCGTTAATTTTTTCGTGACGTGGCTAACAGTGTGACACGTGAAAGGTCAATTCAAATTTTATTTTTGACTCTAATTAAAATTAAAAGAAAAAACATTAAATTGTAGGGTCAAAACTGGATACTTTCTTCTTCGTTCAAGAGTTCTCGAGACACTATTTTCTTCTTCAACTTGAATCAGCCATGGTCAATTGATAATACTTTTCCCCTCTCCTTCTCACTGCAAGAATCCTCTCATTCTCATTCTCTTCTTCGTCTTCAATAATACGTAATCGGTTCGGTGATTAGTCGAATCGGTTGCAGAAAAGGTTTCTCCTTTTCTCGAATTGGTTGCAGAAAAGGTTTCGCCTTTTCTCGAATTGGTTGCAAGAATCCTCTTATAATTACAATATAAAAAAAAAAACTTGTTGCAGGCAGCTACTATGAATTAGAAGAACAATTGGGTTGAAATCTCGTGTAAATTTCTTGCTTTTGAACACACTTTTTAACAAACTCTTTATTATCTATTAGTTTAAATTTTATGAAAATTACAAAACAATTTGTGGATCTGACAAGCCTTTCTCTCATGATTTTATAGTTTCAAACAAAATGCAATTAATGGTGGAATGAATGCATTAAAGAATGTGTTGGTACAATAACAGTGAAGAGAATTGAATCACATTATAGATACTGATTTTGCTCCATTCAAAGCTAAATAGGCATTTATGTGGGATCCATGGAAAATGTACTATTTTGAGACACGGAATATAGAAACAGACCCCTTTTGAACAAGCAATTGAATATTCATCTTCACCACTGTTAGCAAAATGGTGAAGATGAAGTTTTGATGATGCCCAAATCAAGTCAAGATTTATGAAGATTCATGAAGATCCTTTGAAGACTTTTTTTTGTTATGAAAAGCTTTTGTAATAATTGTATTTTATTGTCTAGGACTTAGATTTTCATTGGTTTTGATTCCATATACTTTCATACATTGTAATTAGTGTTAAGAGTCAA
>NC_028357.1:15917135-15917600 GCF_000741045.1 Vigna radiata var. radiata
CTGTTTTAATATATTAAAATTTATTTTAATCTATTAGCTAATCGATTAGCTAATCGATTAAAATTCATTTTAATAGATTAAAAGTGACTGTTGGAGGTTTCAGATTTGAAAACTAGCCGTTGTACTCATTTTAATCGATTAACACTAATATTAATCGATTAAATGCGTTAAATGGTNAGTTACGAAGAACGGAAGAGTTTTTGCTTGAGTCTATTTATAGGCTCTCTTTATCCATCAACAACAACTCTTCCCTTGCGCTAAAACACTGAGAACTCTTTGAGAAGTGTGTGTTCTTGTTCGGCTTGTGAAACTCTTGTCTGTGGAGCTGGTGAAGTGCTACTACGGTGACAGAGGAAATAGCCGGTTCATCCTTGGTGCGTCTGAGGAGGTGTGAGGAAGAGGATCATCCTTCGTGAAGTATTCGGAGGAGGTGTTTCATCCTTCGTGAAGTATTCGGAGGAGGTG
>NC_028357.1:15918025-15958718 GCF_000741045.1 Vigna radiata var. radiata
GTAAGTTAAATTGAGTAGAAATTAAAAGGCACACGTTTGTTTTAAAAACCCTCTTGGTTTGTTATTCCACGCTAATAATTCCGCTACAGCCGATTCTAACAATTGGCATCAGAGCTCGCTTTGATAGTCATTCAAATGGCAAGATCATATCAAACATTTGCAGAGGGTGCCTCTATCAATAGACCACCTTTATTCACAGGTGAAAATTATGCATTCTGGAAGGTTAGAATGCAAATTTTTATTGAGTCTATTGATTGTGAGATTTGGTATGTTATTGCATTTGGTTCGTCTGTTCCTACTAACAATTTGCAATAACCAAAGCCCCGTATTTAGTGGACTACTGAAGAGAAGAAAAGATTTCAAAATGATGTGAAAGCTCGAAACATCATTTCATCTGCTTTAACCGTTGACGAGTTTTACAGGATCTCAGTTTGTAAGACCGCTCAAGAGATGTGGGAAGTGCTGAGAGTGACCAGAGCTGAAGGCCACGATATTCATTTTATGCTCGCACTATCAATGGTATCCAGAGCTGAAGGCCACGATCCAGGGAAACCCAACACAGACGAAGGTTCAGTTTAACAAAGCACGATCTCCGATTGAAGACGATGGCCAGAATGTTCCAGAGTTCCATGCCGGTGTTCGATGGGAAGGATTACGAAGATTGGTGCGTTAAAATGGACGCAATTTTAGGGTTCCAAGAGATCGATGATATTGTCAATATTGGGTTTAAAGAACCAACAAAGAGCGATTCAGAAGAAACAAAGAAGGTCTACAGAGACAATAAAAAGCTTGACTGCAAAGCACGCATGATTCTTCATCAGTGCGTTTCTGCAACTATTTTCCAGAAAATCTCAAAAGCAACGACAGCTGAGGAAGCCTGGGATATACTACAAGACGGGTATGGCAACTCAGGAAAGGTAAAGAAAGTGAGACTTCAATCTTTACAGAGACAGTACGAGCTTCTATGTACGGGGGAACAAGAAACCATAAAAGCATATATTGGAAGAATTCAGGTGGTCGTGAATGCAATGCGGGCATGTGATAAAGTGGTCAAAGAAAAGAAGATCGTAGCGAAAATCCTGAGAACATTGCCACCTCAATTCGATCATATAGTTGTGGCGATTGAGGAAAGCAAAGATACAGAAAAGATGAAGGTTGAAGAACTGCGAAATTCTCTTGAAGCGCATGAACAACATCTTGCAAAGAGGAAAATTGCAGAAATGAATACAACAGAAAACACAGCCCTACAAGCTAGAAGCAATCAAAATTACAAGACTCGTGGAACTGGCAGAGGAAGAGGAAAATTTCGAGGTGGTCGCGGTGGTCGAAATGGAGGCAGGTATTCAAATAGCTCCGAACATATTAAAGATGATAACAGTGGTGATCAACGAGAGGGAAATTACAGAGGTAGAGGAGGAAGAAAGCATACTGACAAAAGGAACGTGCAATGCTTCACATGCAACAAGTTTGGTCATTATTCATCTGAATGTTGGCACAACGAGAACGCCAAGAAAGAAACGAATGAAGAGGCGAATCTTGTCAAGGAAGAATTAGAATCTGATTCTGATATTGTCTTGTTAATGACGATTTCAGGAAACAATGATAAAGAAAGAACTGCGCAGAACAGACACGTTCAAAAGATAAACAGTGTTGGTGACGAGTGTGCAGAGAAGGTAGGTGAGACAGAATACGTGTCACTTGCCGGGCAAACATTCCATGCAAAGGAAGAAGACACGACGTGGTACTTGGACACGGGTTACTCTAACCACGTGACAGGTAATAGAAGATGGTTGCTTGATTTAGACACCAGTATGAAGGGCACAATACATTTTGCAGATAATAGATATATTAAAGCTGAAGGGTCAGGCAAGGTTATGATCACTCGGAAAAATGGCAGACCAGTGTTTATACACAATGTGTGGTATGTGCCCACTATAAAGAATAACCTCCTCAGTCTCGGTCAGGTACATGAAAAGGGATTCACCATGAAGATGCAACACAGGCATATTGAAGTATTTGATGAAAGGCAATGAATGGTGTTCAAAGCACCTATAGAACGAAATCGGACATTCAGAGTAAGCTTGAATACAAGTGAAATACAGTGTTTGGCTGCAACGAGCATTGAAGAAGAATGGTTGTGGCATTATCGCTACGGGCACTTGAATTTCAGAAGTTTAGCTCAGTTAAGAGATAAAGATCTGGTCAGAGGTGTTCCTACGATTAACACACCAAATAGAATATGTGAAAGTTGTGCTTCTGGAAAACAAACCAGGAAAGCATTTAAAGATCATGCGCCCAAGAAAGCTAGACAGTTGTTGAGTGTTGTACATGCAGATGTGTGTGGCCAATTCGACGTGGCATCTTTGGGAGGTAACAAATATTTCCTACTCTTTGTTGATGAATTATCAAGAAAGCTTTGGGTTTATTTGTTGAAAGAAAAGAGTGAAACTTACATGAACTTTGTTAAATTTTGTTTTATGGCTGAGACATTCTGGACAGCAACTTAGGATTCTCAGGATTGATGGTGGAGGTGAATTCAATTCCAAGAAATAAGCAAATTTTGTACTAACAAAGGGATCATTCATGAAGTTACAGCACCCTACACTCCCCAACACAATGGATTAGCAGAAAGAAGAAACCACATGATTCTAGATATGACCAGGTGTATGTTGAAAGCCAAACGTCTATCGCATCATCTATGGGGCGAAGCAGTGTCAACTGCAACCTATCTACTCAACAGACTTCCTACCAAAGCACTGCCAAAGTGTACACCAGAAGAAGCCTGGTCAGGAAAGAAACCTGATGTTCAGCACTTGAGAATTTTCGGCTCAGTTTGCTATAAGCACATACCAAATGAGGTGAGAAAGAAACTTGATGACAGAAGTGAAACTTTGATTCTTGTGGGTTATCATCCAACAGGGGTATATAGGCTTTATGATCCAAAGAAGAAGAGAATTGTTATCAGCAGAGACGTGCTAGTGGATGAATCTGTTGCATTCAATTGGGAAAATGCTGATACTAGCCAAACCAATCAAACCAATGATGTTGTAATCACCTGGCTGAACGAGGACAAAACTGAAGGAACCAAGCTAGCATCAAATAATGAGGTTGCTAAGGCTAGACGTTCACAAAGAGCACGCTTTCCATCATCGAGACTTGCAGACCATGAGGTATTAAATGACTGTGATATAACTGATACTGGTGAAATAGTGCATTTTGCCTTTCTTGCAGGTGCAGAAACACTCACCTGGGAACAAGCAATTCGAACTGAAGAATGAAAGAATGCAATGCTTGAGGAACTGTCATCTATAGAAAGAAATAGTACGTGGAAACTGGTGAAGCTACCAGCACACAAGAGAGCTATAGATGTGAAATGGATTTTCAAAACGAAACTTAAACCAGATGGAAGCGTGGCAAAGTTGAAAGCGAGACTTGTAGCTAAAGGGTTTCTTCAGAGACCAGGAGTTGATTTTGCAGATGTATACGCCCTTGTTGCTCGATTAGAGACGGTACGGCTCGTGATCGCCTTGGCCAACTACAATGACTGGAAAGTCTACCAGATGGATGTCAAATCCGCTTTTCTCAACGGACCACTTGAAGAGGAACTTTTTGTAAATCAACCACCTGGTTTCATCGTGAAGGGAGAAGAGTCAAAAGTATATAAATTGAACAAAGCATTATATGGACTTCGCCAGGCACCACGAGCATGGAATAAACACATAGATTCACTACTTATCAGGTATGGATTTCAGAAATGTATTGTTGAATATGGTATATATATAAAATCTTGTGAACAGCTAGGTACTCTACTGGTGTGTTTATATGTTGATGATCGTCTGGTCACGGGAGATTCATTGGAGAAGATTGAGGAATTCAAAGTAAAGATGCAGACTGAACTAGAAATGACAGATCTTGGAAGTTTGGGTTATTTTCTCGGAATGGAATTTGTACAAGCAAAGGATGGAATACTTATGCATCAGAGGAAATATATTCTGGAGACATTGGAGAGATTCAACTTGAAGAACTGTAATAGCTCACCCATACCAGTCATAGCTAATATGAAATTGTCATCCAAGCAAGAAGAAAGCAAAGTTGATGCTACCTTATACAAGCAGATAGTGGGAACTCTTCGTTACATATGCAACAGCAGGCTAGACATCAGTTTTGGTGTTGGACTTCTCAGCAGGTTCATGCACGATCCCAGGCATTCACATCTAGCTGCAGCAAAACACATTCTCCACTATCTGAAAAGCACACCAGACTATGGTACATACTTTCCCAAGATGATGAATGATACAAGCAACATTCTAGAAGCATGGTGTGATGCAGATTGCAGCGGTGACCAGGTTGACAGAAAAAGCACATACGGGTATTTGTTCAAGCTAATGGGAGCTTCCATCTCATGGATTTCAAAGAAATAGAACGTGGTAGCTCTATCCTCTTGTGAAGTAGGATATATATCTGCTGCTGAAACAGCTTGTCAGTGTGCATGGTTGGAAGTTATTCTTCGAGAGTTAAGGATCAAGCAGCACAGGCCCACTCGTTTAATGATAGACAATAAATCAGCAATCAATCTATCCAAGAATCCGATTTCTCACGGCAGAAGTAAACATATCGAAACCAAATTTCACTACCTAAGAGAACATGTCAGTAGTGGAAAACTCGAACTCGTACACTGTACTACAGATGATCAAATTACGGATATTTTCACGAAGGCATTACGCAGAAGTCGTTTCGAAAGTCTTAGAGATTTACTTGGGGTTAAATCCTTAGGGAGTTTAGCTTTAAAGGGGAGTGTTAAGTCGTAAAGACTAAACTCATATAACCGTTTTAACTGTCTCTGTTTTAGCAGTATTCATTCTTCAATTTGTAATAAATAGGCACTTTGCTTTAATGAAAAACTACTCTCGTTTTTCTATCTCCGTGTGTATCATACTTGTTGCACACTCTCTCACTCTCTGTATTCGATATTCATTTTGTGTGCTCGCGTTATCAAAAGCAACACTGCGACTCTATCTATGGACTAAATTTGTCATTCGGAGTTTTAAGATTCGGAGTTTTAAGATTCTACAGGATATACAAAGCCTTTTAAGATTCTCTTTTCTCACTGTTGCCATGTCTACAACATCCCTACCATCAATGAACACCTGGAGATTGCTTGAGTTTAACAGGAATACAACAATCAAACGAAAACAATCTTGCAGACGATGAAGAGAATGACGATGTGCCCCCAGAACCCTTCAACGAAGAAGAAAATAAAAGAGGATTTCAGTTTTGTTCCTTTAATTTAATGTTTTTTCTTTTAATTTTAATTAGAGTCAAAAACAAAATTTGAATTGATCTTCCACGTGTCATACCGTTAACGCCGTTAGTCATGGAGGACAAAAAATTATAATTTCCTTAAGGAGAAGAACCAAAGTTTGAAAGATGGACGAAAAATAAAATAGCTTGATAATTGGAAAACTAAAAACATATTTAATCCGTTTAAAATATAAAAAATAAAATAGGGTGTTCAAAAAGCAACCCAAATTGGACCGGGCTGTTCTTAGACGCGTAAACTTGTCAACGGATGAGAACAAGAAGAAAAGAAAACCACACAATTTTATATCACCAATTTACAACTATTTTTATTAAAAAATTATTTATATTTTTATGAAATATCCTAATTTGACACATTTATTAAAAACATTATTGTATATTGATAGCAAGTAATATTGCCATAATTCACAATGAAAAAAAAATCAGAATCGTAAATATACATGAACATAAAACTTTTTTACACTAGTTTGATATTATATATTGTTAAATACTCTTTACTTGATCTCATAATTTGTCGTCAAAATATGTGCAAGTTATTTGATTGATTTTATCCGACATAAACTAAAATACCCACTTCATGTACTTCTAAGAAGAATATAATATTTATTTGAAATATGATGAAGTTAATAAAAAAAAACTACAAATTTCATTCGAGCTAAATCGTCATACTATACAAATTTTTTAATTTCTTTGGAAGAGATGAAGAAGAAAGTGAATTTGCAGAAAGAAAGAGAAAAAGTGCAATATTTGAGTGTTTGAGATCATCAATTAAGCGAGTTAAAGGAATCACATCTGTTCCGCACCTCTCCTTCCTTTCCGGTTTTAACGTCCAAGGCGCTGAGCTTTTCGATGGCGCGAGAAAAGTCTTGAAAGAACTTGCCTTCATCATCGGCGTAGGTGTCAACGAAGGGCTTCGTCCGGGGATCAGTGAAGAGGGCAGTGTCAGTGGCCAGCAGCCCCAACCCTTTCCGCAAGTTCTTGAAATACATGTTGTCGAACTTCACCGGAGTTATCACGTCGTTGTAAGCCGCCATGGTAGAGTCCTTCGTGTAGTTCTCACATAGCTTCCTCAGCCCCGCTGCGTACTCGGGCATATAAGCGGGGTCAGTTTCCGATGTTTTGCTGAAGCCGAAGAGCCTATTGGCGAACTGGTCGCAGTGGGACATCCCTATGGTGTGTGCACCGATCAGGGCCACCATTTCCTGCACGGAGAACCCTTTTTTGGTGAAGAGGGTGATCACTTGGGACATAGTCATGTTCGGTAATGGGAACTGGTTTTCAGGGCTGGACATTTTGGATTCCAGGGAGTCTTTACGCCCGAATTGGACAGCGAGGGTGGGCCCGCCGGAGTTTGCCACCAGTTCACTGGCGGCAGCAACGAGGATGTCGGCGCACGAGATGACGTTGGGGCACTCCAGTTCGAGGACGTTCTTGACCCGCAAGACGGTGTCAAAGCCATCCCCAGAGAGGGGGAGGTTGACGGCGTGGTCGCGCTCGGCCTTGTTGTAGGCATTGGAGGTGACGAGGATGGAAGCGTCGCAGCCGCCCACCATGCAGTCGCGGAAGAGGAGGCGGAGGGTGGCAGCGGCGGTGGAGGGGGTGTTATGCTGCTTTTCGTTAACGATTCTTCGGACGGTATCGAGGAAGGTGGGACAGGTTTTTTTGTAGTAATCGGGAGTGAGTTTGTTTTGCATGGAAGGGAAGAATGATAGGGAAAGGAAGAGGAAAATGGTGATTGGGTTGTTGTATTTCATCTTTGGTTTTTTGTTTCTATGAACATTAAAGTTGATGAAGCTTATGAGAAAATTTGAAGGAATTGAGAGGAAGCTTATGCCTACTTTTAGTTACCCTTTTTAATGATCCTCCTTTAACCAAGATTGCTTTTGAGGTTCAAATTCAATATTCTTTACCAATGGTTAACCATTTTATTAGTCAACTCTAATTTATTACATTATTTTATTCACTTTTTCAACTCTTTTTTTTTTTAAATATCAATAAAATTATCTGTTACTGGATTCGCTACTTAGATCCAAGAGCCCACCAAATTAAATTTGGGATCGATCGTCATCTCTCTACGCTTTTTTACAACTTGTTTCCTTTTTTTTTTGCACTCCCATAGTTTTCGTCTGCACCTCTCTTTATCTCGTCCACATTATATAAAAGGAAAGTTATCTTTCCAGATAGATATTTTCTTTTCTGTTTTACCGCTTAAATAAACTTTTTTAAAATTAAATTAATTACGATTTTACCTTCTAAATGTTTTTTTTTTCAAAATTTAAGTATTTTTTTATTTGACTGTGTCTTTTTATATTTAAACACTTTTTAAAACTAGTATGATTAGTTATAATAAAAAAATTACCTATAAAATAAATAAAAACTATCTATAATTAAATAAATAATTCTTTTAATAAATATAATAATAATAATTTTATTCTTTTTATCGTAAAAAAATAAACATACATGCATGCATGTATATGTTTTTTTACCAGTATCTAACTACTATCATTTTTGTTTATAATTATGAATTTACTTAAAAATAATGTTTTAAAATTTTCCGTTTAAAATTATTTTTCACGTGAATTTTGTTTTTTGAATTGTACAATTTTAATTTTTAGATTATAATGATTCAAAATTATGTTGAAAAATTACTTTTATATTATATAAGTGAAGAAAAACTTCAAAAAAATAATAATTTTTTAGGTTTAAATTTTTAGTTGTGCCTGTTTATTTGGAATTTTTCCATTTTGATCCCTTATTATTAGAATTTTTAATTGAATCTTTATAAATACTAATTTAAATCAATTGAGCTCCTCTTATTAAATTTTGTTAATGAGATTAAGTTTTTAATGAGTTGGGATATTGACTTGGCAGTTTTTGCCACATCGTTTCTGTCATGTCAGCATCATCTTCCCATCAATTGAGCCCCTGTTATTAAATTTTGTTAATGAGATTAAGTTTTTAATGAATTGAAACAATGACTTGACCAGTTTTTGCGACATTCGTTCCTACCATGTCACCATCATCTCCCCAAAAACAATAACTCTAATTTTCCTTGAGAGTGAATCTCTAACCGCCGCGAGCAAACCTTACGTCATCGTTGTAGAGCTGTGAAGCCTTAAGTCTCGTCATCACCACCTTACTGCACCGCAACCGTGAAGCCACCGTGAGAGCGCCCGTATCACCTTCGCTGCACCGCCACCACCAATGCCACCTTCTTCGTGCATCCACCATCTCGTCGCACCTAATATCGTCGTTGCGCAATGTAGAAACCCATCATCTGCCACCACCTTCAACAACTAGAGAGAACCCAGAATCATGGTCATGATTCGCGCAATCCCAGAACCGCCACAACACCTTCATCTCCTTCCATCACTATTTCTTCTTTGAAACAATTTCACCATCGTGAAACCATCTACCACCACGAATCAGAAAATCAATCAGCCAAGAAATTCAAAATCACACAACCTACCTCGTATCACAACAAACCTAGAGAGAAATCCAAAATTTCACAAACTCATAACCCTAATCGCACATACACCATCTTCGCGACACCGAATAGGAAAACGCAGAAACACTGATTCATTCACCAACCAGGTTCGATTTTTTGCTTCCGCTTATGTACTCAATCTCCAATTTGAAATCTGGATGAGCCGATTTTGCTCTTGTAGAACTGCTATGTATGGATTAAATTTGAAAACCCTTTTATTTACTTAACCCTGTAAGATTCAACGAACTTGTCAATTTCATAGTAATTTATGTTGTTCTGTGTAATTGATACTGGTCTTTAGTTTAACAATGGGTTGGAGAAAGATGTTTGAGATAAAAAGGAAGGGAGTGTTGAAGTTTGATCCACGAACAGTGTAATTAAAAGGTAATTGAGGGAAAAGAATTTAGGAGGATGTAATGTGTGAGAATTTTTGTGAGATTTCTGAGCGACAAGGACTACCATAGGGGATTCAAGCAGAGAGAGATCAAGTAGGTGTTCTCGGCAATGGAGGCCAACTACGAGGCGTGGGTGAATAGTTTCGCGCCACTGGCGGCGACGATGAGGAGATTCTCGGTCTGGTCAACGTGCCCTGTGCTAATGCCACGTAAAGTTCCACTAAACACGTTGCTAATGTCACAAATAATAAATTTACCATGTCAATGTTTCAATTCGTATAAAACTTAATTTTATTAACTAAATTTAACGACAAATTGAGAATTTAAATTAGAAAAACTCCTACATAAATAAAAATAACTAAAGAGTTTAAATCTAATTTTTTATTTGTGGAAGTGAAAAAGAAACGACATAGTTGTTTTGATTTAAAATTTCTAAAATACTTTATACAAATATCATATGGTTGCAGATATCTCTGTGGTCAGAGTTCCAAGTAGAGTCGGCAACATCAAAATTTGACGTTCCAGTTGATTCAGTAGGTACTATTTATGATTTAATTTTTTAAAGAATTTATTACAATGCATAATTTTTAAATGATTATTAGAAATGGACAAGTCCTACTTTGGAATAATTTATAATGAAAAGAATAAGGAAATTGTGTTGTAATAATCCATGACTTTTATTTATAACATTTTTCTACTTTTAATAAATAAAAAGTGTGTTTTAATACGCAACTTCAATTTAAATTTTGTGTACGAAGTCGTCTCACATGATTTTTAATATTTTTTCCAAAAGTTGAAGTGATATTTTTTAATTTTTGTTTTAAGTCTTATTGTCACGCACAACTTCTTTTAATACTGAAATGTGCACATATAAGGCTTCTAAAGTGTATTTTTATATGTATTAATTTGAATTTGTTTTACTTAGGATTGATTATGCCTTTTTAACTTTAAATTTTTTAATTGTTCAAAATTAAAATAATTGTAATTCATTATGATCGTAATGTTCTTTCTTTCAATAATTTTTAGTTTTCTTAATGATGTAATCAAAAGTAAAAAATTGAAAGTAAAAATCTTATTTTGTCCACCAAGCTATTTTTATTTAGGTTTTATGTCACTTGTTAATTTGTTATTGCAACATCATCTTATAATAGTTAGTTGAACTTCTGTACTCTTTTTTTATATTATGCACATGTACATTATCTCATCATCCTTACTTTATTTTTTTTTTCTAGTATAGTCATATTTTTGAGAAGGAAGTATGACTTAATAACAATTCATAGATAATATTGTAATGTATATTAATTGTAGTGTCATTAAAGAATTGACAAATATATACAATGGGCCAAAAAGAAAATTTTGAATGAGATAAAAAAGTATAATGTATAAGGAATTTTTTAAATTAAATTAAGAAACGTGTTGTTGCTATGATCTATGTGTTGTAATAATATTATATTATTGCAAAAACAAAAACGTTGGATTGGAATGTTCAAAACTTTAATGGCCAAACAACGTCAAATTATTTTTTTAAGTGTTTCAACCGTAAAATATTTAATGGTTTTTATTTTTTTTATTGATTTTATTTTCCCTTACTTCTATAAATAAAGAGCTTTTCTCCATTCAAAAACGTATAAAAAAGCAGTCTTCTCTCGTTCTCTTATCTTAGTTTATTCTTTTAAAAATATTTTGGATTTGTTATTATATTCTTTTAGAGATCCTTACTAGTTCTGAGATCCTTAGAGATATTATGAGAAGTTCATGTTTTATCTTGGAAGATAAGTCCTTAAGGACAATAGACCTACATGTCTCAGGAAATTGTAGTTTGAGTTTTGGTCAACATTTTTACTACAATCTTAAGGACTTATACATTAGTTGCTGTCCAAAATTAAAAAGATACGAAGAACTACACATGTGTTTCATTGTTTGATGTTTGTTATTTGAAAATTGCTGCGTTTTTGTTTTCTGTAGTTTTTCCTATGTTGTATGATTCAGGAATTGAAATTGTACTGTTTGAATGCTTGTGAGGATGTTCAAATGACGAGTATGAATTAATGAAACATATTTGTTTTTGGATATAAGTTGGTACGCAACCCATGTGAATTTGAGTTAGATGCCATATGAATTTGAGTTAAGTGATCGAGAGTTGATATGATTATTGTGTTGGTTTGCTACACTGGGTTAACGTAAATTTCCAAAAAAAAAATAATAACAAATAAATAAATAAATAAATAAAAATGGAATATTGAGAGTTTGTTATGTTACATTGAAGTATGTATGTCATGTTTCATATTATGATATGTACTCGCTGTAATTTGAAAGACTTGAAAATACATGAGCTGTTTACTTTTGCACTCCATTTTAGATACTGTTTCAGTGCTGGTTTATTTACTATTTCATCATTGATTTGGTTATTGTTCAGTAACATGTATGCAACATTTTAATTATTATATCTGCTGTAAAATATTGTTGTTATGCAATTTTTGCTATTTTCTGCACTAAAATACTGCTGCTTTACACCATTAAAATCCTTGTTGTATTAGGCTGTTTGGCTATTGTCACTAGTAGACCTGTCAAATAGGTTCCTATATTAGGCTCTGTCCTTAGCCCATGTGGGTTGGGGTCAGAAAAGCCCCCAGGATCAAAAAAGCCCTTTATTAAAAAAGCTCTCAGGGATAAAAAGCCCCAAAGCCTTATGGGTCAGGACCAGTCCATGGGCTCTCCTTTTTACAAAAAAAAAAACTAAATATCCAACCATAAATTGCATTTTTACAGAGAAAATGAACATTTACGTTGTGTTATAACTTGTAAAATACATGTAAGCATACATGTAAGCATTTTTATTTTACTTTAATAAATATTTTTACATAATTATTAATTANAAAATAANAAATAGGATTTCATATTTTTCATCCCTAAATTTGACGTTAAATTGAAATTAGTGTATATTATAACNTTTCANAAATTTTAATCTTCAAACTTATTTAACTTCTTCTTACATGCATAATAAACTAATTTATATATAAAAAATTTAGCGTTAGAAAAATTATATCTATTTATTTTTAAAAAATAGAGATAACTAAGTTTGAGATAATGATAATTTCATAATTTTTATTACAGTTATTAATTGAGTTTAAAAAATAGTAATAAAACTAAAAAAATCAAATTAATAAAAGTAAAATTAGTAATAACACTAACAATAATTATAAATATGATTCATTTGTATTATAATAATAATTAGAATTATACTATAATTAAAAGAGTCAAACTGAATTATTAGCGAATAAATCATCACTAGTTTAATTACATAGTTAGTTTTGTTGACTTTATTTTTCATTCACTAAATTTAAAGATCATCATTTTGATTATTATCNATATTATTCCATAATATTGAATATTGAGTCTTTGCTGTTTAAATTCATGAGAAGTAAAAAAAAAATATAATATTAAGTCTTTGTTGTTTAAATTCATGAGAAGTAAAAAAAAAAATTATACGTAAAATAATTAAAATAAAAATTGTATAATAGAGAGAGTAAAATTACAAAAAATTATGTATATATAAATTATATTATTTTTAAAATTTAATTTGAAGTTTTGGAGTGGGGCTAAAATTTAATTAAAGTTTTGGAGTGAGGCTAAACTCACTTTAACCCTGACCCTAACCCACTTGAGAGGGGGTTTTGGGGGTTGGGGCTTTTTTCTGGCCCCCTACTCAAGAGGTTTCTTAAAATAAGACTTTTTCAATAGTGGGTTGGGACTGGCCCTAGGACCATGGATTAAATTAACACCTCTAGTCACTAGTATAGAAAACCGTGTCATTATATTATAAAAATACTGCAGAAAACATCGATGTTTTAGTATAAAAATGCTTCATAAAACACTGTTGTTTTGCAACTTTATTGGGTTGTTTTATCAATATTAAAGCAACTTTATTGGGTTGTTTTGAACTATTTTGAGATGGTAGAATAAATAGTTGGTGGTAAATTTAAAGTAACATGAAATAGAATAAATGGATACATATGTAGTGTGCTGAATGCTAGTGATATTTTTGATTTGTGTTTTTTTGTGGCTGTTTTAAGTGTAAAATTACATTTTCAAGGGTTATTAAAAATTAAAAGTAAGGGTGTCATCTTTGGCAGATGTAGTTAAATGGATGAATGGGTCTTGTTGTTATGTACATGTACGAGTATATAATTTGAATGATAATTTGAGTAGATAATTCTTATATTGATTTGAATTAGTTTAAAATGCTTATGACTTCACCTTCATGCTAGAAGGTGACGCTGATTAGTACAATATGATTATTATTTATATTTATATATTAGTTTATATAACATGTTCAAAATATTCGTAAAGATAGTTTTTTAAATGGTGGAAATTAGTTATTTATTTTAAAATTTATATTACTGTTGGGCAAATATTGTGATAAAATTTGTTGAACATATTTATGTGAACTATTTGGTTGTTATAGTAGTCAAGATTATGGTTAAGGTATATTTTTTTTTTTAAATTTATATAATGTTATTTGAATGATTAAATGTAGTCCAATTTGGTTTGAGTGTGTTCATGGAATATTTGTTGGGTTTTGAATATCAGTGTACATCCTTGTATTGAAAAAAAAAATATATATTATATATATATATATATATATATATATATATATATATATTTATCTGGTTGTCCAAATAATATTGGAATGTGTAACATCCCAAAAATATATGTATGTCTATATCATGTGGAATGCATCATGTGTAATAAAGTGAAGCAGTTAAGAGTAGAAGTATGATGAAGTATTATAAGATATAGTCATCCAAAAATAAAAGGGAATTAAAAGCTCTACATATTGTTATAGAGTCTTTCAAAAAGAAGAGAAGGAATGAAGACTAAGTTATATACAATAGGTAATAATTAAGCTACACTACTCTGCAGCATCAGCAGTGTATGGGATATCTGGGCCATCTAGTATTTGCTCCAAAGGGGCCTCTGAAACATCTGCTCACATCCAATTAGGATGATCATTGCAAAAGAAAACAAACACATACAAAACAGGCAGCAAACAAAGCAAGGGTAAGCTAGATTTCAAAAGGAAACAGGTTAACTAAGAGATTATCAAACTAAAAGAGGCATTCAAGAATTACAAGCATGGAAGAACAATTTAATTAAGTTATGAGTTGTGGTTTTATTAAGTGATGTTAGACTTAGACTCGTCCGGACTTGGAATGAATATCGAGCTATGACGGGTTATGCACTTGTGGTAGCCTCTACTGCTTTGCAAAGCCAATTGCTATGGGTTCCACCCTACCACCACAAGGTTAGTCCGTTATCACTCACCTTGGCCCATATAAAATGGAGACAACCAAGACTAGGACCTCCTACTACTCTCACCACATGAACTAATCTTCTCTAAGTGAGATTGAATAGTCATTAGAGCATTAAGGAAAACCCCCAAGGCTGAGCTACCTAAATTCATTCCAATACTTAACATGATATCACTCATATCTTGGCCCATATAAAATGGAGACACCCAAGACTGAGCTTCCTATATTTATTCTCAACATTAACAATGATCTCACCTAGAGATCTTGATTTGATTCTCAAAGCCCATGATTCATACCACCCATCTTGTTTCACTTCACCAACCTCATCCAATTAATCATACAATCTCATTCAAAAGCAAAATAAACATATATAACTCATACATTACATATCTTCACAGAAACATCATTTATTAATACAAATATCTTTATAATCTTAAATTACCACTACTTAGGTAATTCAAATAGCTTGAAAACCCTCACCAATGGCTCCGGAAGGGTCAAAAACCCCCAGAACGACCTAAAGAAGGTCCAAAACGGACATCCGGAACCTCCCAAACTATCAAAAACAAAAGCAACAGCAGAAACATGCGCCCAGCGCCATTTAGGGCGCCCAACATGAATTTCTGCTGGAAAACAGCAGGAAATGGCGCCCAGCGCCCTTTTTGGGCGCCCGATGTGAATTATGCAGATTTTTCTGCATAATTGAGCAACTCTACCCCCTAAGTTTCGTTTTAGGCCTTTTGGTGAACTTTGGACACTCCTAACTCGAAATACAAGTTGAATCTAACTTGTTTGAAGTCTCACACACCATCCTAACTCAAAACTCTAAGAGATATGCAAGGAAATTAGATTTAAAATACTCATTTGATCTACCTAGAGGCTCAATTCGAAATTTACCATTTATAAGTTGTTTTAGATCAATTGTACACCTCCTATAAGTCACAATTAACTATCCTAAGTTGTCCTAAGTACCTATTTCAGAGTTGGACCCTTATTTCTAAAACTCACCACCCAAGTTCCCTTAATTGAACTCAAAAGCTGAAAAATGACTTAGTCATTTACTGAAAACCTGCAGAACTGAATTATCACCCTAAAACCATACCATTGTCAACCTACACCTAATCCTACCATTCAGAATCCTTCTATTATCCACTCTCATCAAACACAAATCAAAAATATCATTTTCAATACATGCATTCATGCATTCAAGCAAAAGCCGTATCAATTCATACAAATTTCACCCATGCATTTCAATTCAAATAATTCTCCATACAATCAAATAAATAAATTTAGCATTCTACAATTAAACTAAGAGAATCCAGCTTCCCTTACCTGGAAATTTAGCACAGCACAGTTCCAGACTTCCTCTATGTTTCCCACAAAAATTCCAGAATTTACCCCAACCCTATGGATTCACAATTATGGTGATCAAAACAGTTGCACAGTTGAAATTGAAAGGGAATGGAATTGTGGGAATCAAAAACACATGCAATCAGTAGATTGCATGTCCTAAGATTCAAAAATGTAGAAAAAGAGAGAAGAACAACTTACCCTCTTTGACAACAAAAGGAATTGGTGAAATTGGAAACCTTTGGACCAAGATGATTTAGGTAGCTACAAGAGATGAATTAAACGGTTCAATTTTTGAAAATTTGGAAGAAAATGAAATGGAGAATGAAGAGCTTGGAGAGGAGGTGATAGCTTTCAGGTAAGAAGAAGGTAACCAAAAATCTGATTTCTTCTTCATATAGACTTAAGTTAATTTTTAATTTTTTTTTTAAATGGTTCATCCTCTCATACCTTACCATGTGTCCTCTCTAAATGGTGACTAATTTACAAGTCTTTACAGAATGGGTGCATGTGGGTTTTGAATTGATGTGGTAGAAAAAAGAGAATATGTCATTACATGTTTGTATCTAAATGACATGTTAATTTTTAGTACATGCAATGAGATTGTTCCTAGAACTAAATTGTTTCTCATATCAAAATTTGAAATGAAAAATATGGTTGAAGCCAATGTGATTTTAGGTATTAGAATCATAAGGAAGGGAGATAGTATATTACTATCTCAAGAATAATACATTGAGAAAATTCTTAAGAAGTTTGGGTTTTATGACCTGAAACCAATGAGTACCCCTTATGATGCTAATTCTAAATTAATGAAAATAAAGGAGATTTGGCCATAGTATGCCCAGATAAATGGGAGCTTACTACACTTGATGAGCTTTTCTAGACCTGATATTGCTTATGCAGTAGGTAGACTGAGTAGGTACACTCAATGTA
This sequence comes from Vigna radiata var. radiata, assembly GCF_000741045.1. NCBI lineage: Eukaryota > Viridiplantae > Streptophyta > Magnoliopsida > Fabales > Fabaceae > Vigna > Vigna radiata. The sequence goes on from NC_028357.1 coordinate 15,934,822, forward strand.
CAAATCAAGAACATTGGGATGCACTTGCTAGGCTTATGAGATACTTAAGAGGTTCAATGGATTATGCCATTGAATACAGTGGATTTTTCGATGTACTAGAAGGGTACAGTGATGTTAACTGAACCTCTAATTCAGATGAGACAAAATCCACTAGTGGTTATGTATTCACACTTAGGGGTGGTGCGATTACATATAGATCAGCCAAACAAACAATTATTGCAAGATCAACAATGGAATCTGAGTTTGTCGCTCTTAAGATGGCTGAGTAGTTGAAAAACTTCTTAGCAAACATTCTACTAGGAATGAAACTGACCTCATCAGTGTCAATACACTGTGATTGTCAATCGGCAATAGCTATAGCTAAAAATAAGAATTACAATAGAAAGAATATACATATACAATTGAGACACAATTTGGTGAAGCAGCTGCTAAAGAGTGGAACTATTTCCATTAACTATGTGATGTCAGAACGGATTCTAGCAGATCCTCTGACAAAACCCTTGGGAAGACAACTGATATTAGAAACATCGAGGGGAATGGAACTTAAGCCACTTACAAACAAACAAGTGATGATAACCCAACCTTTGTGATTGGAGATCCCATGAATAAGGTTCATATGGGTAAAAACAAGTCACTTGTTAGTTTTGATAGCACTAAATTGAATTTAATCAACTATGTCCATTCCTATGGTGTGTGTGAAAGTGCTAGAGCCTGCATTATTGAGAGACTAAAATTTGTCATTAAAATTCTATGTGGTGAAAGAATTTTAGTTTTAAGAAAGTTTTTAATGATTTTCATATCTCTTATGGGTGGTGTATGATTTACAGCATACACTTGATGAAATCACCTATATGAGTGTCGAGTAAGGCCGCTTGCATGAGATCTTGTCATGATCTCTAGAGCACCCATGAATACCAGGACGTGCATGGCCTAGTAAGTGCAACACAACGATAACAGCAAGGATTGTTGGGGTGTATTGTGATTGATAAACCTCTAACACACATCAAGTGTCTTTGGTTCATATAATTTGCTATACCAACTACACTATGTGTTAAGTTTCTAAATCTAAGATTGGTTCATATAGCTTGCTACACCAGTTCTGATGCATTACATCCTATGAGACCCAGAATAAAAGTTTTTTATCTTTCTTTTAGTATTGAACTATTTGAGTCAAAGACCTTGTATTTCAACTTTCTTTTGCAATAAGTGGGGGATTGTTGTAATAATGTTAGATTATTGCAAAAGAAAACGTTGGGTTGTAACGTTCAAAACTTTAATTGCCAACAACGTTCAAATTCATTTTCTTAAGTGCTCCAACGGTAAAATATTAATGGTTTTTATTTTCTTTTATTGATTTTATTCTCCCTAAACTCTACAAATAGAGAACTCTTCCTCCATTCCAAAACGCACTAAAAAGCAGTCTTCTCTCATCCTCTTATCTTCTTTTACTCTTCTAAAAATATTTTGGGTTTGTTTTTATACTCTTTTAGAGATCCTTGCTAGTTTTGAGATCCTCAGAGATATTCAGAGAAGTTCATGTTGTATCCTGATGGACTTGTGAAATACACCGCGGATAACTCCTTAAGGACAATGGATCTACACGCCTTAGAAAATTGCGGTTTGAGTTTTAGTCAACGTTTTTACTACACTATATATGTATAGGAACATTGAAGATGGTTAAAGATTAGACTAACCAATATATTATTATTGTTGATCTTAGTGTATATTTGAAGAATATTCAACATGTTGATAAACATGATTAGGGGTGGACAAATGAAACTACACTGTACTGCTAAAAAATGTACCGAACTAAAAACTAGTCTATTTAAACTGAACTGAATTGTAAAATAGTTTAAACAAACTGAACTGAACTGTTTTTTGTTTTATTAAACTGAACTGAACTGTACTAAATTGTACTAAACTACAATATAAACTGAACTGAACTACTAACTATATTAATTTTAAACTGAATGTACTAATTTTGAACTAAATAGTATAATATGTTCTTTTTAATTGAAATTTATTTTAATATTTATCTTATTTTATTCACAAGTGTCTAATAAATTAATTTTTTAATTATTTGATATTATTATTTTCTATTTTATTCATATTTCTTTTATTATTGAAAATTATTTTATTTTTTATTTATTTATTTTATTTTATCTTATTGATAAAAAATATAAAAAATCATACACTAACACAATATATATATATATATATATATATATATATATATATATATATATATAATTTAAAAAATATAAAAATATAAGTTACCTTTTTTATTTATATACATTATATGTTTATTGATAAAAAAAACTATAAATTTTGTAATAAAAAAATTGTCTTAAAAAATTAATTATTATTTTTTATGTGAATGGTTTCTCTTATTAATATTTCATTATTAAATATAGTTTTTTTTGACAAGACGAAGCAGTTGCACGGGAATTAGAAAAAAAGAAAAAAAATATTTACATCATAAAAATACTATAGTACAATTAACTACAAATCAGTTATTTTTGTCCCATCCTAAAACATGATCTAGATTATTTACATCATAATATTTAAAAGAAAAAAAAAGTATTATTACTCGTGCGTCACATAAATAACCATTTTCATAAAACTTATTTTATTGAATTAAACCATTGTGATAATAGTTTACGTTGATATCTATTTTTCATTATATTATGACAATATATAGTTGTCATTCCTCTCATGTTTTCCTTGTGAAATTAATATAAATTTAATAGGTTGTTAAAAATATATTAGTAATTAAACGTAAAACATATACGAGATACAAAAACTTAGTAGAAAAACCTCAACATTTATCAATCTTTTCACTTCATTTCCATTATCATGGTCTAAATAACTTGAAATAAAAAGTGAAGTTACTATAACAAATCACTGACCAAATATTAGAGACAAAAATAATTTATCACTATAGTAACTAATTTAGATATAAATTTATAAATTAAAATATATTAGTATCTAAAATAATCATTATTACGAGTAAAAAATTGTAATTCGTGATCAATTAGACTTTAAATTCTTACGAAAGTTTTGACTACCACATACTTTACTAGATGAAATTCACATTTTGACAATAGTAAAATATATATTCAATGAACTTATGTATCATTAAAAAGGAAATTGTTGAAAAGTAATTTTCAATAAAGATTTAGTATCTAGGTGAAAAGACACATTTTCTAATATCATTATCCTAGAAAACAAAACTAGAAAGTGAGTTTTTATTCTCTATGTTTTTATATATCTAAAAAAGAAGTGATATTTCCAAAGAAAGGCCATAATTTTATATAACTAAAAAAGAAGTTAAGTTTGAATGTATTATAGGTTAAAAAGTAAGTAAATTATATTTAAGAGGGATAATTTGTTTGATAATGACGTAAAGGGTGTGTGAAATAATGTGATGTTATTATATTATTAAAGAGTTGAATGTGAAAAGGGTTTGGAGCAAAGTAGCATCAACATCAATCCCCCTCACCACTCAAACTTCACTTGTTTGACTTCTTTGGGAATATCATCGTCCATCGGCTACCACTGCCTCACTATCTTCTTTAACAACTTTTCAAACCAAAACATTTCTTTTTCAAATTAAAATTCATTTATATAAAACTTCTTAGCACCATTCTATATTTCCATGTGATAAATGCATTCTGCTCACATAATTCTATCGCTCCACCCCAACCCAACACTCTCTTCATTATACTCATAAATTTACCACAATATTCTCTCAATAAATTATGTAACTAGTAAAGTCAAAATTAATTTTATATAGTTTTTTTTCTTCAAAATTGTTATACGAGTTGGAGACCCAAGTGCTCCATTCATATTAATTTTTTTCTTTTATATATATATATATATATATATATATATATATATATATATATATATATATATATATATATATATAGGTTTAATATACATTTTTATCTTTATTTTTGTCAATTTTATTCAAAGTAATTTTTGACTTTTCTCTACATTTAAAGTTATCTAAATTATATTTTTTGTTCATTTGAATCATTTTTTCTATTGTCGTTAATGACACATTGTCCACGTCAATTATTGTTGAATGAGATATAAGCCTTTTGACCTATGTGATAATTGTCCAACGAGAGACTGCCACATATCAGTTTCATCTTTCATCCAAAATTAAGGAATCGATTTTTGCAGGTTGGGTTCCCATGGTGTGATGAAGCTTGTAGTTTGGGGCTTTCTCAATTTTGGTTTCTAACAGGTTGAGTTTTCATGGTGTGATGAAGATCATGGTTTAGGGCTTTCTCGATTTTAGTTTCTCACAGGTTGGGTTTTTGCAATTTGGTTTGGCTTTCTGATTTTTAGGTTTCTTAGACAAGCATAGTGATGGATAACTCGTGATTGATTTAGAAATGGTCTAACTTGGCGGCTTCCGTGGTGGTTGTTTAATCTGGGTGATGGATTTAATGAACAAACTAATACAATGGTGGATATGGAGGTGCGTTGAGGTTGACGGATATGAAGGTTCACAAAGTGATGGAGAAGATCTCGTCATTTAGTATTCATTTTCGTCGTGGCACAATGTTCCACACATGTTTATGTGGGCTGCAGGTTTTTGATGATGAAAGAGGTTGAAGGAGAACAATTGTAGAGGTTTGATGCGTCACGGTGGTCTATTGGTGGTGATGGAAGATTTCACAATGATGGTTTTGCAATCTACAGTGGCTGCGATTTGGGGTTTAAAGGAAGATGAAGATGCGACGAAGATGGTCTAACCATTGATTAGTTTTCATGGTGGTGTGAACCTAGGTTCACGGTGGTGAACTATTGTGTCTTGCAGTGATGACACGATAAAGAGATAACTAGGGTTCCTAAGGTTGAAGATGATGAGATGGATGTCTACGTCAGATAAACTAGGTTACGTCAGATAAAATGAACCACATCATTGTATGATTGTTGACTTTGATATTATACCATTGACAATTTAGATGCTACATAAAAAAGGACCAAATTAAACAAAAATTAAAGATTACTTTAAACAAAACTAAAATAAAGACCAAAATAGTTATTAAACATATTATATTATATTATACTATATATATATATATATATATATATATATATATATAATAAATATTTTGGGAAGATGTTATTACTGTGTTTATTTGTACTACCAGCATTTTCCTCGTTGATAGGTACTTTTGGATTATTTTTTTTTTTAAATTATTGGAGAGCTAGTACCTGCTGTTAGAGAAACAAATTATGAAAAGTAAAAAATTGCCTCCACATAGTTTTAAATTTTTTTATCTAAAAAAATATCCCAGTAAAATGTTTTTAAATAATTGAATGGTTGTTTGTAATTTATAAATATTAGGTATTTAAAATTTAATTGTTTTTTCATGAGATTGTATCTTTTGATAAAATTTATAATATTTTTATAAGGATATATATTGTAAAGTTTGGTGTGTTTAGCAGTCTAGGGTTTTGGTAATAATGTGCAGTATTGGTGAGGTATATTTATCCTGAAGATGCAGCTAATGATTGAAAATGGGTGGAGAGATTCCGATAACAAGAAACGTGGCAGAAGTGAAGAATTGAAGCGAGGGATGATAAAAATCACGTTGAATAAGTGCGATTATGAAAAATCATTGTCAAGCATATTGTGGAATCAAAAAGATTACAGATGATTATGTTTTTAAGAATAAAGTTGATGCATCAGAAACCACATAAAAGACTATTATTTTATTATACAACATAAGTACATTTTCTATTATGATGGAACACAACCACCCACCCACAATAATATGCTTCAAATTAGGCACCTCAATAAATTATTTTTTTTATATCACAATCGAGAAAAACGTGCTTTTTTCCGTACACCTTCATGCTCCCATGCCTGCAAACTCAACGTCAATTTCATTAATTTAACACTAAACACAAACAAAACACTCTCATTTCATTTCTTAAATCGAGAGATTAGTCAAAGTATGTTCTGTCACTAATAAAATTTGACCATGTGTCTTATGCACGTGAATTAAAAATATAGTTTAGATTAAATATTTAGACTCATTAAATTAAAATAGTTTATCAGTTTTTTTGTTACAAAAATTAATTATTGATAGTGAAAATCTCATGAATAATATATGACTATCTACAAGCAGAAAACTTCAAAAACTACGGTTAGATACATTTTGATGTTTAAAAATAATATTTATTGCAAAAATTATTTATTCTTGTTCAAGTTTTTGTAATTGAGTAAAATTATGGAAAAAAGAGAGATTTTTCTATGAATAACTTAATTTAAATCGCAAGATAAAAAAGTGAAAAAAAAAAAAGAAAAAGAAAAGAACCCACGCAAACGTTGATGTAATGGTGATGGAAAATTAGAAGAAGCCTCTGTTGACTTTCTTTTTTATCTACACGGGTAAAATGAGTTACATGACTTCACGAAAATTAAATAAATAAATAAATAAAACCTTCTTTCAAATATTTAATATAATTGGCTAATCCGGATTCGGTTATAATATTTTTTAGTGAATTAATTTACACATATAGTGGTATTCAGGCGTTAATTTTCACTTTTGTGAAAAGTAAAATCTCATAATTTTATAAAACTCAAACACACACAGAGATAGGCTCATAAAATTCAAAACTAAAAACACACACACAAACAGTACAAGTATTATTTTCACTTGTAACTACTCCTAACTAAAAACTCAAGTATAGTTTGAAACAAAATCATACTTGACTAAAGGTTTGGTGAGTAAAGTGAATAATCCAAAAAGATCACAATTTTATCTCATTAGGTAGAAAAAAAAAAAAAACATGTCTTTCCATGAATACAAGGTTTAGATATTCTACTAGTTTGTCATACAAACTCAATGTTCTTGTGATGTTATGGGGACTAAATGTGTTGAGCAGTAAAATGAGAGTCCTTTTACAGTTCTTGATCACTTGTTCTTCTTATTTGTACATAGAGCACTTAAAAAAAAACTATGGTAAATCGGACCACTCAAATCATGACACTTGATAACTTGGGAAGAAAGTTTTACAACAATAATGTGCACATCCCACTAACTAATATGGACACTAAATCATAATTGTTCTTGTGACTATAAATAGGCCTAAAATATCATAAAATATGACAACTCATTTTGAATGCTTTGGTTGAGGTCCAAAAAATCTGAGACTTTAATTATGTATGTTTAAAAATCTCACATCACTTAAGATTTAAGAATAATATAATAATAATAATAATATATATATATATATATATATATATATATATATATATATATATATTACCAATGAGGAGTATTGGTGTCATGAAGATAATGATTTTGATGATGCTACAAAGTGAAAAATATAAAGACCCTTGTATTAAGTTTTAAAAGTGTATCTGTATGATGATCTGCGAGGAAAAAGAACAAGAGTGCAGATGAAGATTGAACGACGTTGAACACATTGAGTACTGGCTGAAAATAGTTCAAGACCTAACGGTCACTCACAAACAGTTGAAGGCTGAACAAGGTTCAGTAAGCAGTTAAAGTCCGAACGGTCAAGAATACTGTTCATGGTCAAACACAACTAAAAGGTTGAACGGTCACTATCAGTAAAAGACTGAACGAGATGTATTAGTTGAAGGTTGGACGATGTATAACAGTTCAAGGCTGAATAGAGGATGAACACTGGTCGAACACAGTTGAAGACCGAACGACCTCGAACAAAGGCTGAACATGCAGAGTAGAGAATCTGAAGACCGAACAGTCACTAACAAATATAGGCCAAACATTTGATGATTGAACGACCTCCAACAACAGGTCGAGCAGTTGATGACCGAGCGGTTTCCATCAACGAGCTGAACAGGTGACGACAGTGATCAAACAAGGCATGACCGAATGGTTTAAGGCTTGACCGAGACCAAGTAGTTCGAACCGAACGGTGGAGAGCATGATCGAGACCGAGCAATTAGCACTGAGCGCTGAAAAGTTGTAAGGAACCAAGCCAAACGACAAAAGGTGATAAGGACTCGAGCCAAACGATCAAAGGCAGTGAGGAATAAAGTTGAACAACAGAAGGCAATAAGGGATTAAACCGAATGGTAGAAGGAGTTGAAGAACTAAAGCCGACTGGTTTAAAGGGTCAATAATCAAATTTTTCCAAGTCTCACAAATAATCGATTATCACTTACAATAATCGATTATTGCTGGCAGTTGTAAAGTGTCTTTCCAGTTTTGGACCAGCAGACTATATATACCTTTGCCTAACACTTCAGATAGGTATCAATATCATTTTAAGAATACAATTTGTCTGAGGAAGTTCTCAAAGTGATAGTTTGCTCATTGTCAAGTCTTGTGAATAGGAGAAGCTCGCGCTTTGTTTGTCAAAGGTCAGAGTGGTTCTCTTCAAGTTAGCTAAGCTATTTTCTTCCGGTTCGTTGGTCGAAGGAAGAATTTTGTTGCACTCTTCCAATTCGTCTGTCGAAGGAAAATGCTAATTGTCCCTTCCGATTCGTTCGTCGAAGGAAGGTTTTGTATTTCTATTTTATTCACTATATTGTAATTTGTGAAACTGAATTTAGTGAAAACGTTAACCACTCTTTATAGTGATTAGTAACTGGACGTAAAATATGTTGATTCGAACAAGTATAAAAGTCTTATGTGAATTTTATACTCCTTACACTCTTTACATTTTTTGCACATCAACTGTTTGTTAAAGCATTTATAAGAAAATTAAAAGAACCATTTTTAAAATTGACCGAACAAGCTCTTTGCTTTTAACAATCCGTATCGTACTCTATTTTATTATTTCCACTGCACAAAATCGATACAGATTATTGTTCCAACAATAAATAAATAAATATATATATATATATATATATATATATATATATATATATATATATATATATATATATATATATATATATATATATNATATATATATATATATATATATATATATATATATTAGTCTAGTAACCCATCGAAGTGCTTTTAGAGACAAAATTGCTATAAAATTACCGAACTCTAAAATAAACAATATCTTGAATGCTAAGGTCTATTGTAATTTATATACATATTTCTTTTTTAACTTATTGAAAATCCTTTTAAGATAAAATTGTGTTAAAATAATTTATCTCCAAAAAAGATAATACTTTATATATATATATATATATATATATATATATATATATATATATATATATATATATATATATATATATATATATATATATATATATGATTATTGATCTTAATGATTTTGTCCTAACAAAATTGAGGAGATTACTCTAGTACCACAACTTTCACCTTGAGATTTGCTCTAAAAGATCCAAAAGGCCTCATGTTAATTAAGAATCAAAACTAAAGATAATTTATGAATAACTTTCTATTTAAACTATATTTATAGTTAAACCTTTGACTAATAACTTGCTCATATATGTCTAAAAATATCATATCATTTACAAATTACAACCAATATAATTTATATACACTATTATTCTTAAAAAAAAAAAAAGAGAACTTAAAATTATTTCTACCTCTTTATTTTTGTATTGAAAAACTTATTTTGATGATCCAAAATTTCTTCCTAATTATATTACTGTATTTGTGTTCAAATCATAATTAAAAAGAAGAAGGAAAATTTGCTATCTAGAATGAAGAACATTAGCTAGGAACCATACTAATAATTTAGGTATTTAATTGAAGTATATATTTTGGTACAAAATTGAAACATGTGGTTTAAGTTAAAGGAAGAAAAGATAAAATGCCATGAGGCATGATCTAGAAGTCTTTTTAGGCTTGCACGTACTTGTTTCCATTATAGTTCCTAGACTAAAATTCCTAAGCTACTATGTGCTAACACAAACACGTGTTCCACATGCAAATACAAATTTTCACCTCAAACATTTTTTATTAACAGATCAAAAGTATGCATGTTAAAAATATTTTATTCATATAACATTTATATTTAATTAATATTTAAATTCTTGACAAATTTGAAAACTTTTAACTAAGTCCTTCATAAATTTTCATAGTTTATTGAATACCAAAAAAAATATTTTTAATTCAATCTTTGTCGTTTTATTTTTTTCTTAATTGAATGATGTTATTGTTAATTGGATAATATAATTATTATCTTTATCCCATTACCTTACTTAATTATGTTAGATTTAATTTTATAATTTATTTATTGCAAATTAAAATATTTTTACATAAATACTAACTTCTTTTGTGTAATAACGGAAGCGTTTTTGTTTTTTGAATGGCACTTACTAACGATAATAGTTTTTATTGGAGAGGTTATCAGTGGAGAATATAAATAGGGTACGAGTAAGTGATAGATTTAAATAGAAAACCTAACAAAATATAGCATGAAAGCTAGAGGAAAATATTCAGGATTAGATATTTAATTGGAGTAAAAAAAGATTTTATTTATTTATCTAAATAAATAAATACGCTGTATATTCAATTTATTTTAAACTATTATCTCTTTCTTTTATTTTGAATAAAATAAAAGTTTAAAAATAAAAGTTTAATTATTTAGATAATCTCTATTTTCGGTGTCTTTTTCTTAAATATTCTTTTTTTTTTATCTCAATTGAGTTTTTATTTTTGAAAAATTAAAGCAATTAGGCCGATTGTTATTAGTTTTATACTAACCTCAATAAAGAGGGAGGTGTCAGCTTGTGGTTTTTAAAAAAATTTTAGATATTTTTTAATTTTTTTTAAATAAAAAATTGTCACGTGTCAAGATGACATTGTGCCATGTAACAATAATAGTGTGATGTGACACTGTCACTGTCATGTGTCACTGTCAGACCATGTGTCATTGCATTTATCTCAATTTGGTCTCTATATTTTTATTTTTTCTCATTTTGGTCATAGTATTTTTATTTTGTCTAAATTTAGTCCTAACTTTTTAAAATTTAAACAATTTTGTTTCTCTCTAAATTCAAACAAAATTTAATTTGCATATAAACCTTCACACATTTTTTATACAAATTGATAATTTTATTAGAAAAATAAAAACATTATGAACTAACATGACACATTTTTATTTACGTAGTATTATCAAAAGTCAAAACAAATTATAATTTAAGACAAATAAAAATAAAGAAACACATTTAAAATTTTTCTCCAAAATTAAACAACAAATAAAATCATTTTACTTATATAATATGAATGAGAAAATTATAAAAGTTAACATTTGAATAATACTTAATAAAGTAAATTATCAATGCAGTCACATTTACAACCATCTTATCATAAAACACATTTCTATCAGTCATTTCGTTAGTTATTTCTTTACAATTTCACATTAATTAGGATTTTCACATAATTTTTTTTCAATTTGTTAAAAATATTCGTATATATTATATAGAAATTAAATTTTGTTTGAATTTGGGAGAAACAAAATTATTTAATTTTTAAAAAATTAAAACTAAATTGAGATAAAATAAAAATACTAAGACCAAATTGAGACCAATGTAATGACACATGACATTGTCAGTGTTACGCCACACTGTCATTGTCATGTGGGATAATATTAACTTGATACATAATAATTTCTTTTTCTTTTAAAATGACTTAAAAAATAAACAAAAATGAAAATAAAAATAATTAAAAAAACCACAAGTTGACACGTAACATTTCTTTAATTATGTTAGTACGAAACTAACTTACAATAACATAATTGTTTTAATTTTTCAAAAATAGAAACCGACAAAATAAAATGAACGACCTACTAAAAAAATTAGTAGAAAATAAGGACTATGAATAATTAAACCTAAATGACTGGTTATTAAATAAAAAAAAAAAGGTATCTTCTTGTTTTTGTTCTTTTTAAACTCAACTTCCAAAGTGCTTTGAATTTTCAGTTCTCCGTTCTTTCGGTGTGATTAAAATGTTTTGTCCTTGTCATGATTTTTTTATTGAAGTTTTCTAAATATGATTTTCGTCTTACTTATTATTATTAACTTAATGTTTTTTTTAATAAGTTTATTAAATAAATAAAAATAATAATCCACTATTTTAAATCTACATATAAAAAAATTTCACTAATAATACACATGACACACGCGACAATGTACATCTATTGTTTACGACAGTTTAGCAATAGCCCATCATATTATACTTTATATCATATTATTATAAAAATACTAGTTTCTATTTTAAAATATTAAAAAATACATAATTTTTATAAAGAAAACATCTGAAGATAAATATAAACGTTTTGCACAATAATATTACCTAACATTGTGAAAAGAAGATGTATCTTCAGTACATAATATAACAGCGGAAAAACATAGGTATATGTGATTGTTTTACTTATGGATTTGATGATATATTAACAACATTTTGATCACTTTTTTTACAACGGGACACGTGTCATCGTTTTATTGGTCCATTTAAATTTACGTTTAAAAAATATTTAAAACGGACCAATCACAAACTGTCACGCATGTATTGTCAAAAAGTTGTCAAAAAAGTATTGTTAAAAGAATTTTTTCCTAAGATTATTCCCGTACTTTTTTGGCTGGTGTGAAGCTGCTACGGAGGACCAACTATACCATGGATTGCACAAATTCATGGGATTCAATTCTTAAAAGGTGGTTGAAATGTCCTTTTTTGGGATTCAAACAAGGAAAAACTTCTTTTAAAGATATTTTTTTAACAACTTTTTGACAACGCATACGTGACAGCTTGTGATTGGTCCGTTTTAAATATTTTTTAAACATAAATTCAAATAAACCAATAAAATGATAATACGTGTCCCGTTGTAAAAAAAGTTGTCAAAAAGTGTTGTGAAAATATCATTCAAAAAATCAATTTGTAAACCAGACAAAGATTAAAAGTTTATGTGGTCGCAATACTTTCCACAAGAAGCCAAAGTTGTTGGCAAGTATACATCCTTAAAAAGTAAACACTTACCTCTTCAAACTTTCATCTCCACACTTCAAATTCCACTTCTTCTTCTCATAATGCTTTGCCCCTCAACATTTAGAGCCAAACAAATCACATATATGTAATGGTTTTACGTTAAACTTTCGTTTAGTACATGTGAATTCCAACCAACTCAAAAACCTTTTTTTTTTTCTTTCACTAAAAATAAATTTATTCTCTCTGAATGTAGAACAAAGAGAGGAAATAGTTTGGCATAAAAAAATGCACATATAGTTCGGTAAGAGCACGAAATCAAACACAATCAGATAACCTTTTACCAGAATAAAGCAATTGTTTTTTATGTGCCAACCAATACTTAGAAGCATGGTCGGATTTTCTCTAACGTGGACATAATAAAATCCAGTCTAGTCAAGGCTTTTCATATATATATATATATATATGCACCAAGCATTTTTCATTTTTCACCTTCTTGATATCTACCACTTGGCCACATGGACCATCTTAGACTTATTCTCCTACTCTTCCTGTTCCTACCCACCTGCTTCTCTTTCACGTTTGAAACTCCTTCAATCAATGAGTTTACCAATCAAAGTTCTTCTTCTTTGAAGCAGAAGATTCTGGAGCTAGCTAACAGTCCTAGCACGGTGAAATGGATGAAGAGAATAAGGAGGGAAATCCATGAATATCCAGAACTTGCGAATGAGGAGTTCAGGACAAGTGCTCTCATCAGGCGTGAGCTTGACCAGTTGGGTGTTGCTTACAACTGGCCTGTGGCTGGGACTGGTGTGGTTGCCAAACTTGGTTCTGGGTCTCCTCCTTTTGTTGCTCTTAGAGCAGACATGGATGCTTTGCCAATTCAGGTTAGTGTTACTATTTTGCAGACCACACACAGTCTTGTGTTGTTCGTTAAGGTCTTTGTTCTGTTTCTCACTTTGTTCTTCCAAGCTTTTCTTCTTTGATGCCTCATGGACACAAGTGATGGACGTGTATGCATGCTCGTGTTTGCGGATACTAAGCTCTGGCTAGTTTTGGCTATTGATTTTGTTGTTTCTTTTAGTGAAAAACAAATCAGAAAAAGGATCCTAGTAAATAGTTATGTTTCCTGGGTGGACAAAACTCTTAAAAGATAGGAACAAGTTTAATTGTTTGTAGTCTTCTTGAGTTGGGAATTGGTGTTTGTTTGAATCCGAGGATTACGTGCTGCTTGTTAATTTCACTGATCCAAAATACAAGAGGAAACAGTATTAGTTTTGAAAGCTTTTGATCATGTAACTGGAAATAGTTTTCAGAAGTGGAAAAAGGAAACAGTGGCAAGATAATTATCATTGAATTCCACTAAGTACAACCTGGAGTACTGTTATTATATGGGAAAGTTGTGACCATAATTTAAATGAAATTCACACCTTAATCCACCATTAATATTCCAATGGATTAAATCAGTTAATTTCCTTTCACAACTTCTACACGACTTTTTTATTTATTTTTTTCACTTCTTTTACTCAGATTTCTAATCTCGTTTATTTATATTGTAAACCACCCATTTGTGATCAAATAAGGTAATCAATTTGATCATTTGGTATCAGTATATACCGTTGCAATACTTTTTACATTTGTACTAGGCTGAGAATGGGGACGTAACCTTCCTTCTTTACCAATTGTATATTCTAGGACAAATTTGGCAAGTAATTGATGGTTAGTTTGACATATTTGACTGGGAACAGGAAAGGGTTGATTGGGAGCATAAGAGCAAAGTAGATGGAAAAATGCATGCTTGTGCACACGATGCACATGTTGCCATGCTACTTGGGGCAACAAAGATACTGCAAGAAATGAAGGACATGTTACAGGTGAAGCGTAATAGGAAGATGAACATTGTAGGATGTACCATAATATGTCTTTCTTCCTTTGAAAACTTTTAACTTCACATGCAGACTACTGTTGTTCTAATATTCCAACCAGCAGAGGAAAGAGGCACAGGAGCAAAAGAAATGATCCAAGAAAAGGTGCTTGAAGATGTTGGGGCTATTCTTGGGTTGCACTTGGGGCCAGAGTACGAAACGGGTGTTGTTGCATCACGGCCAGGGGAGTTTTTAGCTGGATGTGGAGGCTTCAAAGCAAAAATCAGTGGAAAACGGGGTTTAGCAGGAGTTCCCCAGCATTGTTATGATCCAGTTTTGGCTGCTTCAACATCAGTTATTAGCTTGCAAAACATTGTTTCAAGGGAGGTTGATCCTTTGGATTCTCAGGTGGAGTGAAATATTCTCAAATTCAGTTGTAAAAAAACATTGCAAGATGAAACTTTTGGCGCATTAATTAGTATGTATGACTGATTCTCTTCGTGGTTTGGCAGGTGCTTTCTGTGGCCATGATCAATGCAGGGTTTGCTCACGACATCATCCCTGATTCAGCTACATTTGGAGGTACGTATAGAGCATTCAGCAAAAAGAGCTTCTATGGACTGAGGAAAAGGATAGAAGAGGTAAATGTCTGGTCGTGACCATTCCATTTTGTTTTATCAAGCATCAAGTTGAAATACTTAGTTAACATGATTTTAGGTAAATGATTGATTTTTGAGATGAAACAACTTTCAGTATATATTATGTAAGATGGAGAATCTTATACTTTGTTTCTCCAATAACTAAAGATATAAAGAGATTGCATGTAACCTGTTTTGGGCAGGTTGTGAAAGGGCAGGCAGAAGTACATAGGTGCCATGCTGAGGTTGAGTTCTTAGGTAATGAACATCCCACAATCCCTCCAACCAAAAATGATGTAAGAATATACGAACTAGCACAGCAAGTCTCTAGTAAGATTGTTGGAGAAGATAACATAGAATTAGCTCCCCTCTTCACTGGGAGTGAAGATTTTGCATTTTACTTGGAAAAAGTACCAGGCACATTCCTTCTTCTGGGTACACGAAATGAGAAGACTGGATCCACATATCCTGCTCATAGTCCTTACTTTTTCATTGATGAAGATGTTCTTCCCATTGGGGCTGCGATACATGCAGCTTTTGCTCTTTCATACCACTCTTATTCAACAAACTCATACTCCTTCTAATTCAACACATTCTTTGTCATAAGTAGCAGTCAGGGAACATTTTTTTTGTCTGCTTAATGCATATTGAATTTGCTTTACCAATCTGCTATTACAAATACTCAACCACAACTAAAATCCTAAGATTTTCATTGTTTTACATCCTTCACCACTTAATAAAACTTTAAACTTGTATTATTATTAGATTATCATTTAAGTACAACTTTATCATGTATAATTAGTTTTTTACTTTACTGTTTTTGAAAATAACATGAATCATAAAAAGGAAACTCTTAAGATTGTCGACCGTTTCTGCAACGTTTGAATGGTTTGGGAACATGCGAATAGTGACCCTTATCTGCATCATTTATTGATTATGAACTTTGGAAAAGCCATCAAACACGTCACCAAGAAGCATATTCCTCGGACTTTAGATAGTGGGATAAAGTTTTGTATGGTACGAGAAATGGGAGTGCATACAATTTTGTTCAAATTCACCGAACCAACATAGGACACTGCAGGAGCTAATTAATGTACTTTAGGTAAGAAACAGGTGAAACAATGAAAGTTGCTAGGTGCAAGTGGTTTTGTCGGTCCCGTTTACGGGTCTGACATCATGCTACCCATCCTTCACTCATCACTATTCAGTCGTAATGAAGCAGAACAGCCACACTCCAAACAACAAAACAAGCTATTAACATGGTGAATTTGAACATTGAGTCATATCTACCCTCAGCTAATTGCTGTATCCTTCTCAATAGAAGATGAAATTATGTTTTTCTGCTTCATTTTTTTTTATAATGTTAAATAAGTATTTTTAAAATTTAGTAACCTTAAAAAAACGATTAATATTTCTTACATTTAATATTTGATATAAGTGACATTTGAGAATTTCTTAAATTTTATTCATTAACTTATCATTTTCTATTCATAATTTTCATAAAAATACATTAATAATAATAAATAAAAAGGATGATACAACCTAAATGAAGAGAAAATCCACAAATGAAAAAAAAGGTGATTTATTAGTAAAACTTGATTAATTTTGAGTATTGTCTCCTTTAATTAAAGTTAAATTGTTTTCATACTAAAACTTTTCCTCATAAAATAAGTCAACTTTTAATAACGTCGTGAAATTATTGACAACTTGTTTTTTATTATATATTTGAAACATTATATTTTGACGTGATGCAATCACAAACTTGTTTTCACATTATATCTATGGGAGTATTTTGCTTATGATGTATTATTTCCAAAAATCTTCTTAACCAAAATGTTTAGGTTGTACAATGTATTTTGTATTGGTTATTTAAGGGTGGAATGAGTAGTTTCTTTGACGATAATGATATTGTACTATTACCGATATGATATGCATATAATGATATTATTCTTTTCTTCATCATCTTGATGGAAGAATCTCCGATCCTTCACAATAATAATTTTGTAGTGAGGTTTCATTGTGAGGGTGGATTTGAGTTTCCAACGAGTCTCAACTAGTTTTTGCGTAAGGTTCGAGTATGAAGGTTTAACAAGTTTGCATGGAAGACTTGACGAGGTTTCATTAATTTGACTATTTACAAGGTTTAGAAACGAAAATGATTCTTGAAATAAGAGTTTTGAAAATGAGAGAAAATTTTTGTAAATAAAAAAAATCTTGGAAACTAATTTTTTTTTCTAGGAAAAGAGAATTTAATAGTTTTTGTTTAAATAAGAAAAAAGAGTACTAAGATGGAGTAACAAGCACATGAGAAAAGAAAATGGTATAGTGACATTTGTAAATGTCATATTTTGTATACAAACAGTTATAAAGGTGATATCATAAGGAAAATTATGGTAGTCTTTTTAGAACCCTCGTACTAAAATCCTCGTAGTTATCATGATTTTTTTAGTAGATCAATGAAAAATTAATTCTTTCAAAATCAATTTACTCTTAAATTATATAAACAGTCATTTTATCATATATATATAAATGTTTTATATATCTTGATATAGATCTCAAGACTAATGAGATATTATAGAACATGTTGCATAAATTTCTTTTAATGGAAATTTAATAAAGTTAGAGAGAAAATAAAATCAAAAATTTCAAATCAAACTCTTTCTAAGATAGAAAGGATAACCTCACACAAAAGTATTTTGAGAACTTAAACATTGTATTGAAGAAATTATCAAGTCATTATTTATAGAAAAAAAAGGACGAGAAAATGATGAAGAATTTTAATCAATCATATTCAAATTCTTCAATGGTTATCATCTAAACAATTATAAAATGGATTATAAAATGGATGTCAAGTAGAATGTTAAAAAATTGAAAAGTGTATGAAATCATATGAGTAATAAAATAAATAAGTTCATATATGATTTTTCACATTGCGTTGTTTAGAAAAAATATGTTTATTTACTAATCAAAGCTAAGAAAAAAATGAAAAATATTGATTTTCAATTATAAAATAATTCTAAAATTATAGAAAGAAATTAAATTGATTAAATATATGGTAAAGACTTCACTGAATTGGGTTTCACAATCCGTTTCACAATCCAATTCTATGAAAAAACACCAAACAATATACTTCTAATTCATATTTGAGCGTTCACACTACATGTACCAAACCCTAATGTCTTAACAAGAAATCCAAACTTTAATAATAAAATCCCTAATGAATTAGCAATTTTATTATATAAGTTCACATTAAGTTCAACATTTTAATGTTATGAATGACTAATTTTTTCACATATTTGTTTAGCATGTGAAATATACTATATGTCCTATCGTAATCAGGCTTTCCAAACTATTTTTCAATCAGCTGCTACTACCAAATATACATACAATAATCACGCAGTTAAGAAAAAAAATAAAATATAAAAGTGGTAGAAAATAAATATATTTAATAGTAGAAATCACAAAGAGTTAAGATAAATTAGGTCCAACCCCTACAAATAAGGGAATTAGTTACATTTATACATTTTGAACACTAGAAAAGAATAATGAGCACCGCCTCCGGAATGAGCATTTGTCATATCTTTCTTAGAGTTAGCTTCCTATGCTTTTTAAATGTGAGTTTTTCTTACTCTATTAAGGCTTCTATTTATAAGATCCAGACAAGTTTGCTAAAATTGGATTAGGCTAAAAATTTGTATTTGATTTTTGTAATTGAAGTAATCAAATCTGTTGACAACTGATTTTATTGACATTCTTCAATCCTCAATGATTTTCATTTATTTGATTTTTATAATTGAAGTAACTCAATATATTAATAATTGATTTTGTCGAGATATTATTTAATCTTATGTGGTTTAAACTTATCTGTACAATATTTTTACAAATAAAAACCAATTTTTTTATTTCAATTTATTAAATTTTTTTTAATTATCTAAAAAGTAATAATAAAAATAAACAAAATAAAAACAATGATAATGACTTAAATACCCAAAACTTAAACATTTTCATGTCCTCATGAAAACTTAAAATCATAGAATTAGTAGAGGGTAGTTTAATGTGTTTTTATGTGTATACTTTCATGAATAAATCAACCCTTCATAGATTTTACCTTGTTTTGTTTCCAAGTTTAGTGTAATTTTATGTTTCCTTGTGTTTTACTTAGTATATGTTTGTTTTACTTTTAGTCTCTCTTGAAGTGTGTGAAATAAGGAAATAGGAAGTAATTGGTGGAAAAAAATAAGTTGAAACTCAAGAAAGCATGATTTGACAAGAAATAATTATTTTTAGACAAATACCCACTCTAAGGGATCTAAAATCGCACCCAACTACTAAAAATAGCTGGGTCGCTGGGCGAGTTTGACAGCATAAACATATAATATTCAAGTCACTAGGCGAAAATGGCTTGCTCAATGAGTTACAAGTCAAAGAGCATTGATTTTTAGGCCTTGCTAAGCAAGAATGGATGCTCGTTGGGCGAGTTTGTTGGCTCTGATACGCAAAAGTAGGTATTTAATTGTGTTTTTACGAGAGTTTTAGGGATTCTCTTCCTTTCATACTTTCATTCTTCATCTAGAGTGACTAGAAGAGACCCTTTGGAGATTGTTTAGGGTGCTGGGAAAGCTCTTTCTTCTCCACCTCGGGCTTCAATCTTCATCCATGGTGTTTTCTCTTTCTTAGGGTTGACGAGGGAGATGATCTACGAATTGAAGGTGTTGATGTGAAGCGGAGGCGCAATAGGGGCATGGAGTAGTTTCCAAGAACCTTGGGAGAAGGCTTGCATCTTCTCTTTAGCTTCCATTTCTTCCCTATCTCTTCAATTTGTAGAACCCTAAGTT
The DNA here is from genome assembly GCF_000741045.1 of Vigna radiata var. radiata. Classification (NCBI taxonomy): domain Eukaryota; kingdom Viridiplantae; phylum Streptophyta; class Magnoliopsida; order Fabales; family Fabaceae; genus Vigna; species Vigna radiata. Next base: position 15,955,035 of record NC_028357.1, read on the forward strand.
CTTCACCATGGAGAACTATTCTTATTTGTTGAGATTAGTTGTAAACATGGAAATCTTATGTAATTATGTGTTGTTAATAATATATGATTTTTCAATTCATGTTAGTATTCAATTTCCAAAATTAATCCTTGATGTGGATTGACTCCATGTTTGATTTGTGGTTCTTAATGTATTGGGAAATATAACTTGAATCTATAACTGAAATTGAATACCTAATGGAGCTTGTATCTAGGTATAAAACATGATTCATTAGTAATGTTAGATTCTTAAAATGAATGCATCACTTCACTTGTTAAGGATTCAAGGGATTGAAACTTGATAAGTGATCATAGGTTCAAAGGTTCTGGAGATAGGATTTGAGTATAATTGTGAGTTGATTTTGATATGAATATGGAATTGAGATGATTGTTAATGTATGAGAATGAAGAGAATGAACTCTAGTCTTAACAAATTATAAATAATTTATGTTACATTTCCTTACACGCCAATTGTTTGATGAAAATACCAAAAATAGTTTCTTGTGATTTTGTGAACTTTGTAGTCTAATTAAGTTGTTGAGTGTTACACAAGTCCCTTGGGAGAGAACAATATCACTTGCTACACTGTGACTGGTACATTTGCCATTGGTTTTACAACCAACAAGTTTTTGTTTCATAAATGGTCATCCAAAGATGAGAGCAATTTCAATATCTTTATCCATATCACAAATGACAAAATCCATTGGAAAAGTGAATTTGTCCACCTTTACAAATACATCTTTGACGAGTCCATAAGGGTAGTTAATGGACTGATTTTCTAGCTGCAACGGCGTCCTTATTGGCTTGACATCAAGTCCACAAATCCTCTTCATATAGAAAGTGTCATCATATTAATACTAGTTCCCAAATCAATGAGAACTTTTATCATATTCTGATTTCTAATGGTGCAAGTGATTGTTAAATTTCTGAGATCTTTAAACTTTTAAGGAAGAATTTTTTGGATAACAGCACTACAATTTCCTTTAACTTCAACAACTTCCTCTTTTATATACTTATTCTTTTCATTGAGGAAATATTTCATGAATTTAGTAAAAGAAGACATTTGTTGTAGTGCTTCTGAAAGAGGAATGTTGATATCCAACTTCTTAAAAATATCCATGAATCAAGAAAATTGTTTCTCCTTGTCTTTCTTTGATGGGACTGATGGTATGGAAGAATTTTTTCCACACCTTTCTCTTTGCTTTTCTCCTTCTCTTTCTTCTTTTGATCTTCTTCCTCAACTCTCTCCTCATTCTACTCACTCATTTTTTTCTCATTCTCATTTTGGCAAGTGTATCAAATCATACAGTTAATAAAGTAGATAAGTCTAGATATCATTTATCACAAAGACTTGCATTATTAAGAAAATGTTTATCAGTAATTAAGGCTAAGAAAACTTTGAAGTAATCAAAAGTATTAATTTTTAATTATAAAATAATTCCAAAATTGTAAAAAGCAGTTGAACTGATTAAATATATTGTAAAGGCTTCACTAGGTTTAAGTTTTATGATCCAATTTCATGTAAAAATGTCAAACAATATACTTCTAATTCCTACTCAAGCATTCACACTGCATGCACCAAGTCCTAATAGCGACAAGTCTAAACTTGAATAATAGAAACCTAATGTCTTGATAATTTTTATTATAGGTTTACATTAAGTTCAAAATTCTAATGTTATGAATGGCTAATTGTTTTAGATATATGTCTAGCATGTGAAATCTATTAGCTATCTTATCTAAATTAGGTTTCTCGAACTATTTTTCAATCAACCCGTACTACCAAAAATGAAGACAATAATCATGTAGTTAAGAACAAGAATATAACACAATTGTGGTGGAAAAGAAATATATTGAATAATAGAAATCACAAAGAGTTAAGATACATTACGTCCAACTCTCGTGAAGAAGAAAGTTAGTTACTCCAATACATTTTGAACATTAGAAAAGAATAATGAACAATGCCTCTAGCCTCCATAATGAACATTTGTCATATTTATCTTGAAGATAGTTTCCTATGCTCCAAAGGTGTCCTTTTCTAATTCTTTCAAGCCTCCTATTTATAGGATTTAGGCAAGTTTGGTTGAATTGAGCTGAGTTCAAAATTTGTACTTGATTTTGTAATTAAAGTATCAAAATTTGTTGACATCTGATTTTATTGAGATATTATTCAATTTTAAGTAATTCATTTATTTGATTTTTATAAGTGAAGTAACTCAATTTGTTAATAACTGATTTTGATAATATATTCTTCAATTTTCAATGACTTCCACTTATTTGCACAATATTTTCACATATACACTAGTGCAGCGAAGGGAAACGACCGCGATTGTTTTTTAATATACGTCACGGTTTATGAACCGCGACATATACGAGCGCGGTAAAAAGTCTAGGACTTTAGGCCGCAGTTCCAACCACGGTAAAAAGCTGGGGATATGACCGCGGTTCGTGGTACAACCGCGGCCAAAACCCATTTTCTTTAAAAAAAATCGTTTAACAATAGGCCGCAGTTCAAACCATGGTAAAAAGCCTGGAATAGACCACGGTTCGTGCTACAACCGCGACCAAAACCCATTTTTCTTAGTAAAAAAAATCGTTCAACTTCCTACCGCGGTTGTGGTCACAACCGTGGCCTATTCTCCTGGAATTTTTTTTAATAGCAGGTCTGCTTTTGTGATATCCTCTATCACAAAAATAAACCTGCATATCAAACAATCACATAATGTACACAGATTCAACAGATCCAACACAATAATCATTGTTTACATCACATAATGTACAAAGTCTAATAACTATAAATTAACATGTTCAAATGTATTTTAAATCTAATAACTATGAACTATTATATAATCTAACTAAATATTTTGCAGCAGCTTTCCTCAGGAATGAAAATGGCTTCTCAGGAATTGCTGTAGTAGTCTTGAATTTCTGCACAAGACAATTGATATTAATTAGTGTATACGAATTCAAAATTTTGGAGAAAATCAAAATTTGTTATATTTAAATATTACCATTTCCCAGCCTCTTGGGATATGTGATGAGTTGATATTTTCTTGACTATATTTAATTTATTACACTTAAATAAATCAGGGAATTGTGTTTAATTGTCTGTTATTTCCCCGGTTTACCTAATTCTGCTTAATTTGGTTGGATATTCGTATTTTCACTAATTTGAATTTTCTGAGCTAATTAATAGCATTTTTGGTTGCAGGAAAATTTTGGGAAACATCATGTGGAGCATTAGGATGGTGGCGTGCACATAAAAGACTCAACAATTAGTCATTTCAATTTTAATTAAATTGTAACTTAGTTGCTTAGGAACTTTAATTAAGCTTTTGTGCATTGGGCCAATGTTGACAAATTTTATGATGGGCCCAAACTTGGAGGGACACATGGCACCAAACCCTAGGGTTTCTTAAAGGTGGACCCCACCATTTTTAGGGTGTGGGACGACATTTATAGTGGAATTGTCGAGACACACTCTTTAGCACACTTTTACACTTCATTTTTCTAGGTTTTGTATGAACTCTCATGGAGAGCTTTGGTGTGCACAGTTTTTGAGCTTCAATGAATCAATGATGCATTTTTTCTTCTTCTCTTACTTAAATCTTGGTTGTCTTTGCTTGGTGGTGGTGAAAAACCTTCCCATTTTCCCTTTTATTTCTTGTTC
>NC_028357.1:15959448-15968638 GCF_000741045.1 Vigna radiata var. radiata
AGAATGAACTTGAGGAAGAGAAGGTTTTGAGGTTGTTTTCTTTGCTTTGACTTTGCTTACATGACACCTTGGGTGAAACATTCAAAGTATCTTTCGTTGGACCCTTGGTTTGAAGCACTTTTTGCAACAAACAACACTTTGTAGCTCACGTTAGTTTGTGCCTTGGTTTTGGGAGTTCGTTTTTGTTGCATGGAAAAGGATAAAGGCATGGTTGAATAGTGATGTTTAAGACACATTTTAATTTCCTTGGAAAATGGGGCACATGGGACAAGAAGTCAACACATTTTGTGGCTTATTGAAGGTGGAATTTGAAGTTTGACTTGGGTGTAAGGAATGTCACGGCCAAGAGGTGTTCCTAGGCCATTTGCATTTTTAATTTTATTTGGTTGGATGTATTTGGTCACATGAATGTGTAGGAAAAAACATGTTTGATTATTCCTTGTTTGAATTAGTTTAATTAGTAGGATTAGTTGCTTTTGATTTCTTTAATTGAGTTTTGCATTTAATTTAATTTAGCTGTGTTAGGTAGTTGTTTATTGCATTGTTGGGGTCTAGTATTTTATTTTATTTTGTCTTAATGTTGTCTTATATTTGTGGTAGAAATAATTTAGTTGTCATGATAGCTTAATTTACTGTGTTGGTCATTAGCGATATTGCATTGCTTCTTTGAGATTTCTGGACTGTATGTGTGATTGCCACTCTGACTTGGTTAAGATCAAATCTGTATTTGCACTTGCAATTGGGTATACACTTAGTAGCACAGTTGGTGTTGAGTCTTCTCTTAGTTGATGAAACTGCATGGTGTAAATTAGATTTGATGTTAACATTGCGTTCACTTAGTCCGCTTTTATGAAAACATAATTAGCCTGCGCTTGGTTGATTAATTGTGTTGGATTAGAGGTTTGAGTTGACTTTATATTGTTGATCTGTGATAGGAAGCATTGTAATTAAGTTAATGACCAACCATTTTTATTCTGTCTTTGAAACCGTTTTTTTTTAAATCTGTGTTTAATTATTAGTTGCATCTGTGTTTTTATTTGTTTATCCGCATCCACAACATTTTCAACAACCCCCCAACCTTCGTGTTTGACTTGATTCTTGAACCGCAAAATTGGTCCTTGAGAGACGACCTAGGAGTCATTCCTAGTTATACTGCATTTCTAAATTGCACATTAAATTTGTGTGGGTTGCGACAGCCCACCAAATTTTGGCACCGTTGCTGGGGACCAACGATTCAATTTTAAGTCTTGTGTTGTGTTTGTGATAGTGTCGTTTTGCTATCTTTTGTTGTTTTCCGTGGTTTGAAATTCTTGTGCTATTGTTTCATGATTACAGGGTGTTTTGACTTAGTGCATGACTAGAGGAAATCCTGGATTCATACCACCCTTTGATCCTGAGATTGATAGGACGTTTCATAGGTTAGTTAGGCATTCTAGGAATTTGTCTTTAGAGTCTGTTCCATTAGATACTGTTTATCCTACTGCTGAATCTGAATCCACTGCTGAGTACTTTGTGCATACTGCATCTACTGCATCTGTTGCATCTGCACCTGATTCTGATTCTAATTCTGTTATTTTTCGCACTGAGAACAATATGGCACAACCTCCTCCACCTCGTGAGAGGAAGTTTAGGGAGATGGCTGCACTTGATTTTGATATTGAAAGCTTGTGCATCCAATATCCTGATAAGGACGTTCCATTTGTTCTCAAGATAGGACTGATCCATTTGTTGCCTAAGTTTCATGGCTTTGCAGGTGAGAGTCCACATAAGCATTTGAAGGAATTCCACATTGTCTGTTCCACTATGAAACCGCATGATGTTCCTGAAGATCACATCTTATTGAAGGCATTCCCTCATTCATTGGAAAGTGCTGCTAAGGATTGGTTGTACGGTTTGGCACCTAGATCTGTCACTAGCTAGGATGATCTGAAGAGGCTGTTCTTGGAGAAATTTTTTCCAGCATCCCGAACCACAACTATTAGAAAAGACATATTTGGGATTAGGCAGCTTGGTGGAGAGAGCTTATATGAGTATTGGGAGAGATTCAAGACAATTTGTGCTAGTTGTCCTCACTATTAGATACCTGACCAACTCCTTCTCCAATATTTCTTTGAGGGTTTGAACAACATGGATAGGGGTATGATTGATGCTGCCAGTGGTGGAGCTCTTGGAGACACCACGCCTGTTGAGGCTAGGCAATTGATCGAGAAGATGGCCTCCAACTCCCACCAGTTTAGCGCCAGGAATAATGCCATTGTGGTGAGGGGCGTACATGATGTTGTTGCCCAGTCTTTATAACTGTTGAAAGCAAGTTGGAAGGCAAGATTGACTCTCTTGTGAAGTTGGTGACACAGTTGATAACCAACCAGAGATCTGCAGCTCCATCTGCATCTATTGCACGAGTATGTGCTATTTTTCTTTCCAGTGACCACTATACAGATGCCTGTCCTTCTTTGCAGCACCCTGCTGCCCCTGATGCACCTCAAGCTTATGCTACTAACATATACAATAACAGGCAGCCACAACAGCAAAATCATGACTTGTCCAGCAACAGGTACAACCCAGGGTGGAGGAATCACCTTAATCTTAGATGGAATAATGCGCCACAACATCAACAACAGACGCCACCTTTCCAGAATGCTGGAGGTCCTAACAGATATGTGCCTGCACCTATGCAACAAAATCAAAGGCAACAACAACAGCAGCAACAAGAGGCACCTGCCCAACCAGCTGCCCAACCTTCTACTTCTTCTGAGCCTTCATTGGAAGAGTTAGTGAGACAGATGACTATGCAGAACCTGCAGTTTCAGCAGGAGACTAGAGCTTCCATGTAGAGTCTTACTAACCAGATGGGTCAGATGGCTACTCAGCTTAACCAGGCTCAGTCTTAGAATTTTGATAAGTTACCATCCCAGACTGTGTAGAATCCGAAGAATGTGAGTGCCATAACCCTCAGATCAGGGAGGCAGACTGATGTGTCTTAAGAGCCCACTCCTACACCTACACCCACACCTGTTACTTGTCACAGGAATGAGGACCCAAACGGTCCAAGCAGGGCATTTGAGGTGGGTAGATCTTCTTCCTCTCCCGATGGTTCTTCTCTCCTCCAAGTGGACCTTCTCCTTCTCCTACCACTACCACCAGTGCATTTCCTCCTTTGTATGATTGGCCTATCCCTCTTCCCTTCCCTTCAAGGGAACTTCCTAGCAAAAAGATGGAAGAGGTGGATAAGGAAATATTGGAGACCTTCAGGAAGGTAGAGGTGAACATACCTCTACTTGATGCAATCAAATAGATTCCAAAGTATGCAAAATTCTCGAAGGAGCTATGTACACACAAGAGGAAGATGAAGGGCAATGAACAAATTAGCATGGGAAGGAATGTGTTTGTGCTTATTGGTAAGTCGGTCGCGCACATTCCTAAAAAGTGCAAGGACCCAGGTATATTTTGCATTCCTTGTGTGATTGGAAACAGTAAATTTGAGAATGCCATGCTTCATTTAGGTGCTTCCATTAACGTCATGCCTTTGTCCATATATACATCTTTGTCTCTTGGTCCTTTGCAAACCACGGGTGTGATCATTCAGTTGGCCAATAGGAGTGTTACCCACCCAACAGGTTTCATAGAGGATGTCTTGGTTAGGGTTGGTGAATTGATTTTTCCTGCTGACTTTTATGTTTTGGAGTTGGAGGAGGGATTCTCTCATGGATCCGCTCCCATTATCTTAGGCAGGCCATTCTTGAAAACTGCCCGAACTAAGATTGATGTGTATGCTGGAACTTTGTCTATGGAATTTGCTCATATTGTTGTTCATTTTAATATCCTTGATGCAATGAAATTTCCAGCCGAGGACCATTTTGTGTTTAGGATTGATGCATTGGATTACATTATTGATGAATTTGTTGTTGACGACTTTCACTCTTTGCATGAGAAGAAGCATTCTTTTCTATCTTCTTTGCATTCATGTATTGAATCTGGATTTGAGTCAGGAATTGAGAATGATGTTGAAATTGATGTTGATTTTGATGCAGATTGTGATGTACAGGATATTGATGCTATGCGAGATATTGATGATGTTGTTGACAAATCTGTGATGGACATTGATTTGGATTGTGATGAGATTGGTTTTCTGCCTTTACCTGTACACTATTTAGAGTCAGAATGCATTAACCACGTTGCAGGAAGTACACTTGAATCTGACTTGCAGGAACCCACTCTTGAGCTGAAACAGCTTCCAGATAACCTCAAGTATGTGTACTTGGAGGATGATTAGAAGAAACCAGTGATCATTTCTACATCCCTTGATGTTGTTCAAGAGGAGAGGGTGCTTGGTGTGCTGAGAAAGCACAAGAAGGCCATTGGTTGGAGTTTGACTAATATACCTGGTATTAGCCCGTCCACATGCATGCATAGAATTCTTTTGGAGGATGGGGCAAAGCCAGTTAGACAGCCACAGAGAAGGCAAAACCCCGTGATCATGGACGTCATTAAGAAGGAGGTAACCAAGCTGGGATCATTTACCCTATTTCAGACAGTCAGTGGGTGAGCCCCATCCATGTTGTGCCCAAGAAGACTGGCCTCACTATGGTGAAGAATGAGAGGGATGAGCTTATCCCAACTAGAGTGCAGAAGAACTGGAGAGTCTGCATTGACTATAAGAGGCTGAACCAAGCAACCAGGAAAGATCACTTCCCCCTGCCATTCATTGATCAGATGCTAGAGCGCCTGACATGTAAATCTCACTACTGCTTTCTTGATGGTTTTTCTGGTTATTTCCAAATCAATATTGCTCTAGAGGACCAAGAAAAAACCACATTCACCTGCCCCTTTGGAACCTTTTCCTATAGGAGGATGCCCTTTGGCCTACGCAACGCCCCTGGTACCTTCCAACGGTGCATGCTTAGTATTTTTAGCGACTTTCTTGAGAGTTGCATAGAGGTGTTTATGGATGATTTCACTGTGTATGGATCCTCTTTTGATGCATGTTTAGATAGTTTGGAGAAAGTGTTGAAAAGATGCATAGAAACAAACCTTGTTCTCAATTTTGAGAAATGTCACTTCATGGTTGAACAAGGTTTGGTTGTAGGGCATATCATTTCTGAAAAGGGAATAGAGGTAGACCCTGCTAAGATATATGTGATTTCGCAGTTGCCTTACCCCTCTTGCGTGCGAGAGGTGCGATCTTTTCTTGGACATGCAGGTTTCTACAGGCGCTTCATCAAAGATTTCTGCAAGAAGGCGCTTCCCTTGTCCAGACTGTTACAGAAGGAGATTAACTTTGATTTTAATGACAGATGCAAGCAGGCATTTGATTGCCTGAAGGAAGCTTTGACCACCACCCGGATCATTCAGGCACCTGATTGGACAACCCCATTTGAGCTTATGTGTGATGCGTCTAACTATGCATTAGGGGCTGTCTTGACACAGAAAATTGACAAGCTGCCAAGAGTGATTTACTATGCTTCACGCACTTTGGATGCTGCCCAAGAAAATTATACCACAACTGAAAAAGAGTTGTTGGCAATTGTTTTTGCCCTTGATAAGTTTAGGTCATATTTGCTTGGATCACCTGTTATTGTGTATACTGACCATGCAGCTCTGAAGTTTCTATTGAAAAAGGCTGAGTCAAAGCCAAGATTGATCAAGTGGATGCTAGTACTCCAAGAGTTTGACTTGCAAATCAGAGACCAGAGTGGAGCACAAAATTTGGTTGCAGACCACCTCAGCAGGATTGAGAGAGCTGAGAAAGAGGTTGATGTTTTGCCCATCCAGGATGACTTTCCTAATGAGAGTTTGTTGATGATTTCATATTCTCACCCTACTCCTTGGTTTGCACATATTGTAAATTATTTGGTTGCTTCTGTTTTTCCCCCCTTAGGATCCCGTGCTCAAAATGACAAAATTAAGAGTGATGCTAAGTATTATATTTGGGATGACCCATATTTGTGGAAGTTGTGCAGTGACCAGGTTACTCGGAGATGCATTCCAGACCATGAGATTGACTCGGTCCTGCAGTTTTGCCATGCCTCTTCACCTGGTGGTCATCTAGGGATTCAGAGAACAGCTCGCAGGGTGCTTGACTGTGGTTTCTATTGGCCTTCCATCTTCAAAGATGCGGAGAGGATTTGCAGCACCTGTGAGTCTTGTCAGAGAGCAGGAGGATCAATTTCACGGAGACAAGAGATGCCTCAACAACCTATGTTGTTCTGTGAGGTGTTTGATGTCTGGGTTATAGATTTTATGGGTCCTATTCCTGTTTGTTTTGGTTTCTCTTATATTTTCCTTGCTGTGGATTATGTTTCAAAGTGGGTGGAAGCTAGAGCCACCAGGACTAATGATGCTCGAGTTGTTGTAGATTTTGTTAGATCTCACCTCTTTTGTAGGTTTGGAGTGCCTAGAGCAATTGTTAGTGATCAGGGAACCCACTTTTGCAACAGGTCCATGCAGGCTTTGCTCAAGAAATATGGGGTGATGCACAAAGTTTCTACACCATACCACCCCTAAACAAATGGGCAAGCTGAGATCTCTAACAGGGAGATTAAGAGGATCTTGGAGAAGATTGTCCAGCCCAACAGAAAAGATTAGAGTAATAGGTTGGACTATGCTCTTTGGGCCCACAGGACTGCCTACAAAGCACCAATAGGGATGTCTCCTTATCGGTTTGTCTTTGGAAAGGCATGTCATCTACCAGTTGAGATTGAGCATCGGGCATACTAGGCTGTGAAGACTTGCAACTTCTCCATTGACCAAGCTGGAGAGGAAAGGAAGTTGAAACTAAATGAATTAGATGAGATCCGATTGGAGGCCTATGAGAACTCGAAGTTCTACAAGGAGAAGACAAAGAGGTTCCATGATAGTTCTATTGTTAGAAAGGACTTCGAGGTTGGCCAACAAGTTTTATTGTATAACTCCAGGCTAGGCCTCATGATTGGTAAGTTGAGATCAAAGTGGATTGGACCTTTTGTTGTGACTAATGTTTATCCTTATGGTGCAATTGAGATTCAAAGTCTTTCCACAGCTAAAAGCTTGAAGGTGAATGAGCATAGAGTGAAGCCTTTCCTCAACAATCCTTCTTTGTTGGATGCAGTGGTGGAGGAGGCGTCTTTGGTCCACCCCACCTACCCTCCCCTCTGACTCAGGGAGTTTCTTTTTTCCTTCCCTCCTCACTTTTATTGCACTTTGTCTATATCTGCTGACTGTGCTGATTGTGACACACTGAGGACATTGTGTCGTTTAAGTGTGGTCTATTAGGGGAGGTTGTTTCTTTGTTTAGGTTTCGGTTTTTATGTAGTTTGTTGNGTCTTGTGTACAGTTTTGCATGTTTTTCGTGAATTCTGGACTTTGTTTAGGTTGTCAGTTTTTCCTTCACTTCATTGATACTCTGATTGGTTGGATTCCTTGCTTTTCTTTGCTTGGAGAGATGATTATGATGTTTGAGAGGTTGAATTGATTGTGATAGAATTACCTTGTGCGAGATTTGAGCCATTTGATGATCTTTCTTGTGTGTGATATGTCTCTTGATTGCTTGCACTTATGCCTTGGCTTGACTATTTTTGATGATTCTTGATTGATATGCATGTTTGAAAGTGATAAAGGCAGCTTTGTTGTTGAGCCCTTCTAGCCAAATGAGCCTACTTTGTTTTGATCCATTGATGACCCCTTTTGAGCCTATGCTTTCCCTATTTCTTTGTTTTGAAGCTTATACACTAGCCCTAAGTGAAAAACCATGATTACCTTAACCTTAGGAAATTTTGGAGCTTTGGAATTGTTTTGGGATTAAGTGTGGTCTCCTGGGATATTCAGATGAATTGGCTAGGTTGGTTGCTCTTCTTGTTTTGTTTTGTAAATATGTTATGTATCTTGTCTCTTAGAGTTGTGTTATGAAAAAAAAAAGAGACAAAATGAAAAAAAAAAGACAAAAATACAGAAAAGAAAAAAAAATTGTGTGAATAATGGAGTCAAGAAGAGGATTGAATTAGAGGTTTTGTGTGTGATTTGAATGTGTTTACACTTATTCCCCATTGCTCCTCTATTTCCTTTGGTTTGTAGCTTCTCATCCATATTTATCCTCCCTTTTCCTTGACCCCATTGCATCCATAAAGACCTTTTGATTTGGACATGCATATGTGTTTGAGTGTTGATATTAGAGGCTTTCCAAGTCTGTTGTGTTTGCTTTCTTGAGTGCATTGAGTTGACATTGTTTATCCTAGACACTTGAGAGAAACACTGATAGTGTGCATCTATGAGGTTTTGTTGCTTTTGATTCACCTCTTGAACTGATTGATCATTTTGTCATACTTTGAACTGCTTGGATGATTTCATGAGTATCTGCTTTCCTTGATTCTGTGTTGGATACTGTCCACTTCCTTTCACTGTCCAGATTTCTTGATAACTGTGCAACTCTGTGTCTGTCCTTGTGAGTCAGTTTTCTGCATGTTGAGTCTGTCACCTCCCTGATGTCCTCTGAGTTGTCCCCTAATTTGCGTCTTGATTTTGCCCAGGAGTGCAAAAGACCAACTGTGGTCTATTTTGATGAGTTGATATTTTCTTGACTATATTTAGTTTATTGCACTTAAATAAATTAGGGAATTGCGTTTAATTGTCCGTTATTTCCCCGTTTTACCTAATTTGCTTAATTTGGTTGGATATTCGTATTTTCACTAATTTGAATTTTCTGAGCTAATTAATTGCATTTTTGGTTGCAGGGAAATTTTGGGAAACATCATGTGGCGCATTAGGATGGTGGCGTGCACATAAAAGACTCAACATTTAGTCATTTCAATTTTAATTAAATTGTAACTTAGTTGCTTAGGAACTTTAATTAAGCTTTTGTGCATTGGGCCAATGTTGGCAAATTTTATGATCGGCCCAAACTTGGAGGGACACATGGCACCAAACCCTAGGGTTTCTTAGAGGTGGACCCACCATTTTTAGGGTGTGGGACGACATTTAGAGTGGAATTGCCGAGACACATTCTTTAGCACACTTTTACACTTCATTTTTCTAGGTTTTGTATGAACACTCATGGAGAGCTTTGGTGTGCACAGTTTTTGAGCTTCAATGAATCAATGATGCATTTTTTCTTCTTCTCTTATTTAAATCTTGGTTGTCTTTGCTTGGTGGTGGTGAAAAACCTTCCCATTTTCCCTTTTATTTCTTGTTCCTTGAAGTTGAGAGCATGAGCTTGAGT
>NC_028357.1:15969198-16003260 GCF_000741045.1 Vigna radiata var. radiata
AGAATGAACTTGAGGAAGAGAAGGTTTTGAGGTTGTTTTCTTTGCTTTGACTTTGCTTACATGACACCTTGGGTGAAACATTCAAAGTATCTTTCATTGGACCCTTGGTTTGAAACACTTTTTGCAACAAACACTTTGTAGCTTACGTTAGTTTGTGCCTTGGTTTTGGGAGTTCATTTTTGCTGCATGGAAAGGGATAAAGGCATGGTTTAGTAGTGATGTTCAAGACACATTTTAATTTCCTTGGAAAATGGTGCACATGGGACAAGAAGTCAACACATTTTGTGGCTTATTGAAGGTGAAATTTGAAGTTTGACTTGGGTGCAAGGAATGTCACGGCCAAGTGGTGTTCCTAGGCCATTTGCATTTTTAATTTTATTTGGTTTGATGTATTTGGTCACATGAATGTGTAGGAAAAAGCATGTTTGATTATTCCTTGTTTGAATTAGTTTAATTAGTAGGATTAGTTGCTTTTGATTTCTTTAATTGAGTTTTCCTTGTTAGGTAGTTGTTTATGGCATTGTTGGGGTCTAGTATTTTATTTTATTTTGTCTTAATGTTGTCTTATATTTGTGGTAGAAATAATTTAGGTGTCATGATAGCTTAATTTACTGTGTTGGTCATTAGCGATATTACATTGCTTCTTTGAGATTTCTGGACTGTATGTGTGATTGCCACTCTAACTTGGTTAAGATCAAATCTGTATTTGCACTTGCAATTGGGTATACACTTAGTAGCACAGTTGGTGTTAAGTCTTCTCTTAGTTGATGAAACTGCATGGTGTAAATTAGATTTGATGTTAACATTGCGTTCACTTAGTCCGCTTTTATGAAAACATTATTAGCTTGCGCTTGGTTGATTAATTGTGTTGGATTAGAGGTTTGAGTTGGCTTTATTTTGTTGATCTGTGATAGGAAGCATTGTAATGAAGTTAATGACCAACCATTTTTATTCTGTCTTTGAAACCGTTTTTTAAAAAATCTGTGTTTAATTATTAGTTGCGTCTGTGTTTTGATTTGTTTATCTGCATCCACAACGTTTTCAACAACCCCTCTAACCTTCGTGTTTGACTTGATTCTTGAACTGCAAAATTGGTCCTTGAGAGACGACCTAGGAGTCATTCCTAGCTATACTGCATTTCTAAATTGCACATTAAATTTGTGTGGGTTGCGACAACCCACCAATATGGGAACGAATAATGTGGGTCATGCAATACAGTACATAGTATCCGCACTAATTGACTCCGTATGTCTGTTACACTACAATATATCATAACAGTTGTAAATAGTTAGTGAAAATCATTAAAACAAAACAAGTATAAGAAAGTATGGCTTTAGCATATGTCAAACCTTGAGAGAAATCCATGCAAGCTTTCTACTGTTAACAATTGATCTCCCAACCATCAACATACTTGCTGGAATAGAACTATATATATATATATATATATATATATATATATATATATATATATATATATAAGGTTTTAGAATTCATTTATATAACAAAGGAAGTCCAAACAATGAGGTTCTTAGCAATCAACTGCTTGTCTGAGATGTGTGGGAGGAGACTTGTGCAATGAGCAGAACCACAAAGCATAGCTCTCCTGTATAGAAATAAGAAGAAGCTTTCAATGGCGTCTGAAATTCATAATAACTTAATTATTATATATTAAAATCACATATGGAACTTTATTATGTTAACAAAGTTCACTTACCCTGATATATAAGTTATAAAATATATTTTCTTGTCGCTTGCAAATCTTCTTTTAAGATGTTTAGGCCAAGCGATAAAAGACTAGAATGCATGTGCCACAGTGAAAATCTCATCTGTGGGCAGAGGAACTGAGGCATCTGGTATGATAATATCGTCTACTGAGACCTTCACCTCATCCTCTGATAGCCCCATACCATGAACAATAGTCGCTGCCTTAAACATCGTTCCATGAGCTACCAACATCGTCTCGGTACCGTCTAAAATGTATAGCAGACATGGACTAGCATCGTCCATGTCATCCCCTAGGACGACTGGTGCTGGACAACTTTCTTTCCCGCTTCTCCCAGTCAGAGTAAATGTTAAATTATACAAAAGATAGAAATAATTGCACATAAATGTTTATTAATTTTACCTGTGGGAGGCACAACATGTTCTTGTTCCTATAAAGGAGATGGCATCGGGCACATGCCATAGCTCTCAAACTGCTGTTGGAACACAGCACATACCTCATTATACAATTCATCCCTAAGCTCTGTCCTAAGCTCTGTTGGAAAACAGGTATGCTTTGTTTTTACACCAAGAGGGGGGGGGGGGGTTGAATTGGTGATGTTTCGAAAACAAAATCTTTTTGCAATCTTTTATCAAAAGTACAAAGCTTTTTAAACTTTCTTGAAATGCAAGTAATGAAAATTTATATGCAGCGGAAAAACGTAGTTGACTGCATGAAAAGTAAAGTCGACTGGAATTAAAGAGTGCAGGGATAGAGAAAATCAAACGCTGGTTTTTGTACTGGTTTGGCCAACAATGCCTACATCTAGTGTCCTTCCAACTCAGGAAGCAAATGCACTATAATGGTTGCGGTTTTTACAACAAGGAATTTATAGAAGACCTCCAGGTCAAAAATATAAGTCTCCTCTCTAACCCAAAACTAAAATATAGCTACAATAACAAAAACCAGACTTGCAGCAATTATTCCCTCTTCTGCAATCTGAACACCACGTCGAACAATCCTCAATGTGAAACCCCTGTATCACAACAGGTCCAATTCCAGCAGTCTTCACAGGATGCCAAGCCTTAACAAGTGCAACAATCTTAAAAGGATGCCAAGCCTGAAATGATCAACCCATAAGCACCTTCCTTGTATAAAGATGCGCAAGCTATCTCCCTTTGAATCTCCCTCAATAAAGATCACCACCGTCTTCTTGGAAAATTCTTGGAGCTGTTATCACAGAGAATTCAATCTGAAACAAGATGGAAAATGTTAGTTCCTCAAAATTCTCTGAACAATTTGTGTTCAACCAATTTATAGCTTTCTGTCTATCAGATTGTTTCTCAGTCGAATAGGTTACTAATTCAGTCGACTGTATTATTACAGTTATAACAGACAGTCAACATAGTAGCCTATGGTCAACAAATAATAGAACTCATTTAATATAGTTGACCAAGTCATCAATGCTTAACTAACTCTTAAAAATATAGCTGTTGGAGTGCAAGAGCATAACAAAATTCCAAAACAAACAACAGATACAGTCAAATATGTAAAATCCAATGTCGAATGACACATGTAAAAACACTTTGAAATTCTTTTCAAATCAAAACATCACAGAGCACTGATTCTCAAAATCTGTACAAAGATTTTAGCATAGTCAAATCCATTAATAATGTAGTCGACTGTAATATAACTTTGTCACACAGTTATAAGTTCATGAAAGTGCTTGTGGTTTTTCACTTTAAAAAATGTGCAGTAAAACATATGTAGTAAAGCATTTCATATTGCACATAAGCATGTAAGCATGTTCCACAAATATATCAAACAATCAATCATAGGAACATACAACAGAGTACATCAAACATGTTCAGCAGATATAACAATCAATATAGCATAAGAACATGTAATGCAACAACATGTGTACTGTTATTAAGTAATGCGTTGTCATCATAAAAAACTAGAGTGATATAGAGTTTGTGTTGTTAACAATCTCAAAAATCTCCCCCTTTTTTTATGATGCACAACCATGATTAATAACCAATCATGTTTGTACAGTTCAATACAAAATAGAGTAATATCATATAGCAAAAAAAATTTAACACAGTTCAATTACTATGCATTTAAACTAGTAGCAACAAAAAAACAAGCCGGTGATGTATGAGACAGAATAATCATTCTCCCCATTTCACAAAGCTTTCATAATTTCTCTCATACTCTCACATTTCTCTCCCCCTTTGTGCATTAACAAAAAAGGATGCTCTAGATATTTATGCTGATATGAAAACAGAGATGCATCAGAAAAATATGCAAAGTATAAAATACAATGATGCTCTCACAATAACAATTTAATCACATAACAATGTTAAGTCCCCCTGAAATGCAGGCATGTGATGTAAAATGTGTTAAGAGTGATACTCCCCCTATCATTATGCATAAGTAATAAATTCAACACAGATGCACAATGCAACATATCACAGATTAAACAACAGTTTAGCACATAGTTGTATCAAAGACAAGATAGCAAACAATTTAGATATGCAATGATACAATCTTCAACAATCTCACAATATTATCTCAATTAAGATATTTACAACAGATAGCAGAGATAATAGCAGATATATAGGATTTAAGCAATCAGTAAAGATAGAACCAAATTCCAGGTGTGGAATTGTTAATCCTGTTATACGTAGTCGATTGCATTAAATCATCAGTCGAATGCATTGCTTCTCAAATCTTGAATTCCATTTGTAGCTTCCAAAGCAATGTCCTTCCTGCAAAACCTTTCAACAACCTTTTCCAGATCAAGCATTTTGGTTAAGCAAGAATTATAATCAGAATAACAAAAGTCAATATGTAAAAATGAATGACATATTAAGCATAGTTGACATCAAACATGTTGTAGTCGAATCAATCAAGCAGTGCAAGCAGATATTAATCAATCAGATTTAAGCAATTTTGAATTGATTCAAAATACTAATTTCATTTCCTTGAAAAGATATTACATTGATAAGACTCAATCAAGGAACACAAAAAGAACAAAAAATGACATTCTAAGCCATAAAAAAACTATTTTATTAGGGACAATTTCGAAATATAGGACAAACATGTTTCCTAGTTCTCTAAGATAGTCATAAATTTTCAGTTGAATCATCTTCAACAGAGCCTTCAGTCACTAGTTGCAGTTTTACACAATGCATTCTTTCAAGTTTATCATATTTGTTGTGTAGGATCCTTATTTGATCCGCAACGTATTTTTTGAAGTTTGTTCCAGGAAAGAAGTGTGTTCCAACAGCTGTTGCAATCTCTGCCTTATCAGTAGAATTTTCCAAAGATTGCTTACCCATGAATCCCCATCCGTTTATTGTTTTTACTAATCCAAGTGACATGAGTGAATCTCGGTCAAATGTGTTTGAAGATCCCCAGA
This sequence comes from Vigna radiata var. radiata, assembly GCF_000741045.1. Classification (NCBI taxonomy): domain Eukaryota; kingdom Viridiplantae; phylum Streptophyta; class Magnoliopsida; order Fabales; family Fabaceae; genus Vigna; species Vigna radiata. Next base: position 15,974,325 of record NC_028357.1, read on the forward strand.
TACACTTACGTTCATTACTAACATCAACACCAAGGAGTACTAAGACTTTGCTTATCAAACATGCGTAAGGTAGGTACAACGACCTTCTCAGTGCAGAATATTCCATATGATCTTTTACCACTTGCAACCAGTTTGTAGAAATGTTATTTTTGATAGCATGAAGCAGAAATATATCCTCGGTGGACATTTGGTATTTCTTGATTCTGCCGGGCAGAATGATTTTTCCCAAGATATGTGCAAGAATATTTTCTTCCTTCAATAGACCTTCATGTGCAAATACCTTTTCAACAAAGTACATACCAGGAAACCTCAGCCATTCTTGATAAACTTGTTTCTTGCTCAACAAGGCATTTACTTCAGTTTTGGGTAAGTGTGAATACGCACCCTCCGATGGTAGATTCGTCACAATATTCCATATAACATCATCAAAATGAATGTTGACTCCTTTCACCTTGGAGAAAATATCGCCATTTTCTACCCACAAGTTGTAATAGAACACTTTGACCAAATCAGGATATCATGGTCCTTTTATCTCTATGAATTCAGACAGTCCTTGCTCTTCTAGCCAGTATGGAAACATAAATCCTTTTCCTTTGAGCATATTAAGATTGATGTTCGTTGGGGTAACTACAACCTTCACTGACCCATTCATAAAGCTTTGTCGTTCCTCTTCATTGCTGAACCATCCCAATGAATTTGATTCCCTGATGGTGATTTGTGATTCACAGTCCTCAGACCCAGAATTACTTGAAGACCCCATGAAGAGATGATTCTTGAAACTTTCTTTCTGAAATTAGAGATTTTCTTTCGAAGATGACAAGACATGAGTGATTACAAGATAGGGAGAAAGACTCTTAAGAAAAATGTGCGTGCCTAATTTTACTAATAAAAGAGATTTTTCAAAATTTTAAGTTTCAACGATTTAAAAACAGAGATCAGTACAATACATATAGCATAGTCGATTGAATTAAAATTTGAGTCGACTAAGACTCGTGAAAATAATTTTCAAACAAATTCAATCAATCAAGCAATCAAGCATACAACACAAACAATCATACAACAACAACCAATCAATATAAGCATGATGTAGCAGATAGATACAATTTTACCAGTTGTAGATTCTCAAGATTTTTATTTAATCCAGATTGATCCATCTTGGAGATCACATTGCATCAACTTCATATCCTGCAAAACAACTTAAGTTTTGGTTGCTGGTATCCATTTGACTTTGGGTCCATGATTATTAATCCTTGTCACTTGTTCCTTTGGTTTCCAAACATATAATTTTTGAGGAACAACTACATTTCTATAGTAAGAGTTTCTAACAGTATGACCAACACAATTAAAATAGAAACATGCATTTCTAGCAGGTTTACTTAAATCAGTAAATTTCCTAACATTGGTTCTCTTAGTTTGAGCTTTGAATCCTATACCTTGTTTATTAATAGCTCTGTTAAAAGATTTTAGTACAGCATCTAAATTGTCTCTTCCTTGAATAAACTTAGCTAGGGCGCTAGTTAAGTAACTTATCTTTTCAATATAAGCAAGACAATTTTCACAAATTTTATCTACTATAACAGTTTCAACCTTGGCAATTTTAGTAGATAACAAAGCTTCATTTAACTCTTTTTCTAACTTTTCATTATCAGCAACAAGGTTATTAATCCTACACTCATAATCTCTTCTTTCAGAGTTTAGTCGATTAACCTTGTATTCCAGTCGCATTTCTTCAACATGAAGTTCTCTGAATGTCTGTATGAGTTGTTGATATTTCTCTTCTATAGGCAGCTTCTCAAATTCATCATCACTGTCACATTCAATTCTTGATGTTCCAGCCATGTGACATAGGTTGGATTCCTCATATTGATCAGCATCTTCATCACTTTTGAGCTTTCAGAATCTGTCCCAAGTAATGTATGTTCCTTTTCTTTTCATATTTTTGCCTTGAGGGAATCTTTTGTTTCCTTTCTGCTTTGGCTGTAAGTCAGGACAATCAGGCTTGATGTGACCTTCCTTTCCACATTCATAGCACTGGATAGTATTCATACTAAAGCTCTTCTTTTTGCTTTGACCTATATGGTTAGACAATTGACTATCATTTTGCATAAGTCGACTAAACTTTCTTACCATCAAAGGTCATCAATTATTTTTCGTCCATGTCTGTTTCTGAGTTGTTCTTGCTTGAAGATTTCAGAGCAATGGACTTCTTCTCTTCAATCTCTTCTTCATCCTTCAATCTACCAAGTTCCAATTCATGATCGCGTAGCTTGCCAAACAAGGTAGCCATGTTCATCGTTGTAAGATCTTTTTTGGATTCAGAGATTGTTGTGACTTTTGGTTGCCAATTCCTGTTCAGACTTTTAAAAATCTTGATGTTGATCTCTTCCTTATCAAACACCTTCCTGAGAGCCATTAGATGATTTACAATGTGAGTGAATCGTTTATGTACATCATAGATGTTTTCACCAGCTTTCGTTTTGAACAAATCATACTCTTGTATCAGGGAGTTCTTTCTTGCTCTCTCGACTTCATTCGTGCCTTCATGAGTTACCTCTAAGACATCCCACATTTCCTTTGCAGATTTGCATTGAGATATTCTGAAAAATTCATCAATTGTCAGTGCAGAGACAATTATATTTCTAGCTTTAACATCATACTGAGCTTTTCTATTTTCATCAGCAGTCCACTCAGTAAAAAGTTTTGTAGGCACAAAAGGACCATTTAAAGTGGCATCTAAAATTCCTTTATCTTGCGATTCAAGAAAGATTTGCATTCTGATTTTCCAAAAAGGATAATTTTCACCAGCAAACAGAGGTGGTCTGTTTGTTGAAGCACCTTCACCAAAAGTTCGAAAATAGGAAGCCATTCCCAGGTGTTATAGTCAAATGAAATAAAAATAGAGCTGACTAAATTTTCAAATATCTTATGAAAACCAGCTCTGATGCCAATTGTTGGAAAACAGGTAGGCTTCATTTTTACACCAAGAGGGGGGGGGGGGAATTGGTGATGNTTGTCCCATGTGCACCATTCTTCAAGGAAATTAAACATGTGCTTCAACAATCCCAATGAAAACTTCCCTTCTCTCTNTCCATGAGCAAAATTTCAGAATCCACACTCCAACACCAAAATTGCCAAGCCTACCAACAACCATTGTGCAAAAAGTGCAATTCACGGCTGGAACAAGCAAAGGCCAAAGCTCAAAGTGGAAACCTTCCTTTAGTCAAAACAAACATCTTTTTTTGTTGGTACAAAAGTGGTAAAAATTAAATGCATCATTCTCTCTCCTTTCTACACACCATTTTCGTTTTCTTCACCAACACACACCTTCATATTCTTTCTTCCTCTTCTCAATACCGAGAATGAGCACTAGAAACCGAGCTTCCACATGTAAAATCATACAAACACATCAAACACAAAATCTACCTCCTTCAACCCAAGTTCTAACTCTCTTTTCTTCACATTTCTTTGCAAAAACGAAAATGATAACCAAGCTACCAATTCAAGCTCTGTACAGCCACAATAACAACCCCAAAATCTGGTTCCATCCTTGCTTCAAACATCAAAACCGAAAATCAAAAAGAAAGAGCCCAAACCACAACACCCACACATCAAGTTAAGCTCTATTCAACCCAAAACTCACATAGAACTCCATTTTTATCATCCAACCAAATGAAATGCAAGGAAAAACGAGAAGAACAACAACAAATGAAGAGGAAAACGAAAATATAAAGTCACTCAAACCCAACATCCACCATAGAAATGCAAAGACAAACTCCAAAGCTCAAGCTTCATACATCAAGAACAAGCAAATGGAAGTAGAAATGAATGGTTTTTCACCACCAATGAGCTAAGACAACCAAGAGCAAGTTAATAGAAGAAGAAAATCTGCATCTTATTCATTGAAATGGCCAAAATCCAAAGCACCAAGCAAGCTTCCATGAGAGCATGTTCATACATGAAAACCCTAGGAGAGAAAAGTGTAAAAACCGTGAGAAATGAAGTGTGTGTTTTGGTGGCTCGGTATTGTGCCTCCTAAGTGCCGAGAATCCCTCCAAATGAGGTCCACAACAAAATAAAAGCCCTAACCTAAAAGTCACATGACCTACACATGGGTGTTTTTTTACAAAATTGCCCCCAAAAGGGTCCAAAACACCTAATTCTAATTAAGGTCCTCTAAAAAACGAAATTACAACTTAATTAAAATGGAAATGACTAAATGTTGAGTCTTGAATGATCACGCCACCTTCCCCAATGCTCCAAATGATGTTTCCCAAAATTTCCCTGCAACCAAAATGCACTTAATCAGCTCAGAAAATCCAAATTAGCACAATTACGAATTTCCGACCAAATTAAGCAGAATTCAGAAAACGGGGAAATAACAGACAATTAAACACAATTCCCTGGTTTATTTAAGTGCAATAAACTAAATATAGTTCAAGAAATAACCACTTATCACATATCTTCCTTCTTCATCTATTATTGGTAGTCTTCTCTACTTCCAAACTAAAAAGAAAGGTTCTAATGATCTTGTGGTCCTAGTACAGATTTTATTTTGTATACACTAAAGAACACTGCACTAGAGCACCCAATTAGCCAAAAAAAAAACAAAAATTAAAAAAAATAAAAATAAAATAATAAAAAAAATAAAATAAAGTCTAACTGGTTAAGAATGACACAAAAGTATAGTTTAAACCACGAGTCCTCGACAACAGCGCGAAGAACTTGTTAAAACCTCGACAAGTGTACCAAATCATATCAACCAATATAAAATGGTAATATCAAGTATCATATCCTAGAAGACCCACGACACTAAACAATTGTATAATTACTTAACTAATTAAGACTAAAAAGCTATTTTGTTGGTTTTTGAATGCAAATGCAATAAAAGTAAACATGAACGCAAATTGATAAGTTGAGGCTAAAACAAGAGTGAATGGATGATGTTGATAATATGAGATGATAATGTTGTTGGGGTTTAGATTTCACCGTCCTTACTTACACGCATATAAGAATTCAACTTCTTTAATAAATTGTTAAAGTCACTCTTTAAATTACTTAGAACCCGATCTCTCGGCGTAAAAAGCCTATCCTTAATTATTAGACCACAATCCCTTACATCCCTAATAATCAATTCTGCATTACGAACAGAAGCTTAAGACAACCAAACATCCCATCCCTATTCCTAGGCAATATTTCTTTTGGGTGAAATTCTCCAGATCATGATTTCTAGGTTTTTCCCAATAACAAAGAAATCCAAACATCATGCTATGAGTCAAAACATAACAAGCATTGAGTAAAGGAGAAAATCACTAACAATTAATGAAAGAAGCATAAAATAATTCAAAACATATTCAAATACATTAAAGTTTAGAGGTTACATCTTCCCCAACAACAAATCAGTTTAGTTCTCCATTGTCATGGAGAACCTTGGTGTACAATGGAAGAATGAGATAAAACCCTAGAAAGAGAATACGACAGCTCCTGCATCCCCAATCTGCCTCCAAAGGGGCGAAAAGTGTGTTTCTAAGCTTCAGCCATCAAAAGATACCAACCTTAAGGCGAGCAAGTCCTTAAATAGATCAAAAATTGGCCCAGTAGCCCAACACGTTGGGGCTTAGCGCCCTAACTAAGGGCAAGCAGGCGCTTTGTGACATGTCTGGCTGGCGCTCAGCGCCCCTCAAGGGGCAAGCGGGCATTGGTGCGTGAACGTTATCCTTGGGGGCCCTTAAAGGGGGAAAACAGGCTTCCTATGTGACATATTAGCGTTGAGAGCCCCAGAAAGGGGCAACCAGGCGCCATGCGCCTTCTTCAACCCTCTTCTCTGGTGCTTTTGTTGTCCCTCTATGATTCCGACTCTTTCATAATTTTACTCCTCTTCTAAAACATCCCAATAACCTACAAAATTAAGGGAATTTAGTGATAAAATCATTAAGTATAACCTCAATTCACGTATTCACACAATTAAACTAAAAACAAGAGATTGAGCAAGTTTCTAAGTCAAATAGAGTTGATTTAATACACAAATTGCATAATAGATAACGGTAAATTCAATGTTATCAGATACCCATACATATGTGTCTGAAGGAAGAAACAAGTTTTACAAAGATGATTTATGATAAGCATCCACTCAACCAGTGCAAAATTTAAGGATTAGTTCTTAAGCTTTGAAATTAACATATATATGTTGGAAAACAGGTAGGCTTCATTTTTACACCAAGAGGGGGGGGGGGAATTGGTGATGTTTCATAAACAAAATCTTTTCGCAATCTTTTATCAATAGTATAAAGCTTTTTAAACTTTTTTGAAATGCAAGTAATGAAAATTTATATGCAGCGGAAAAACGTAGTTGACTGCATGAAAAGTAAAGTTGACTGGAATTAATGAGTGCAGGGATAGAGAAAATCAAATGCTAATTTTTATACTGGTTGGGCCAACAATGCCTACATCAAGTGTGCTTCCAACCCAAGAAGCAAATGCACTATAATGGTTGCAGTTTTTACAACAAGGAATTTATAGAAGACCTCCACGTCAAAAATATAAATCTCCTCTCTACTCCAAAACAAAAATATAGGTGCAAAAACAAATACCAGACTTGCAGCAAGAATCCCCTCTTCTGCAATCTGAACACCACGTCGAACAATCCTCAACGTGAAACCCCTGTATCACAAGAGGTCCAATTCCAGGAGTCTTCACGGGATGCCAAGCCTTAACAAGTGCAGCAGTCTTCAAAGGATGTCAAGCCTGAAATGATCAACCCATAAGCACCTCCTTTGTGCAGTATTTGATCAGACAATGAGTGCGCAAGCTATCTCCCTTTAAAAATATTGTCGTTGGAGAGCAAGAGCATAACAAAATCCAGAAACAAACAACAGATACAGTCAAATATGTAAAATCCAATGTCGACTGACACATGTAAAAACACTGTGAAATTCTTTTCAACTCAAAACATCACAGAACACTGATTCTCAAAATCTGTACAAAGATTTTAGCATAGTCGAATCCATTAATAATGTAGTCGACTGTACTATAACTTTGTCACACTGTTATAAGTTCATGAAAGTGCTTGTGGTTTTTCACTTTAAAAAATGTGCAGTAAAACATATGTAATAAACCATTTCATATTGCACATAAGCATGTAAGCATGTTCCATAAGTATATCAAACAATCAATCATAGGAACATACAACACAATACATCAAACATATTCAGCAGATATAACAATCAATACAGCATAAGAACATGTAATGCAACAACATGTGTACTGTTATTAAGCAATGTGTTGTCATCATAAAAAACTAGAGTGATATAGAGTTTGTGTAGTCAACAATCTCAACAAACTCTGTCCTAAGCTGTGTCCTAAGCTCTTCCCTAAGGTCCGCTCGAAGCTTTTTTTTGATCTCTTGTGTCAGCCTTTGTTCTTGTCTTCGCTGTATGCATATGAAGTCTGACTAGAAGAGCTCCCAAAGTAATCTCGAATGCCTTCTCCAATTCCAACAGCACGTACATGTCTAGGGTGCTTAGGTCGTCCAATTGTAGCGGTGAGAATATCCTAACGACCCTGTGGAGTGAATTGACCTTGGGAGCTTTGCTCAACTAAGGAGTCCTATAACATTACAAAACATCATTATTCTTTAAAAAGTTCAATGTTGTATGTATAATGAAATTATTATTATTTTAGGAACAGTAATAACTTATAATTCTTTCAAATATTTCCCGTGCAGTGTCAGAAGAGTAAGAGTCTAATTCTTTTAAATGAGCCAACTTCCATTTCTCATGCCGAGAAGGTGGAGAAGGAGGCTGGGGGCTACCACCCTCAGATGGTGGTCTAGCTTCTGCCTTTTGCTTGAGGATTTTCTCCTCAAGCTTCCTATACCCATCACGAGATAATAGGTGGGGGTTTTTATTTTGAGCAATTGTTTCTTGTGCTTTGCTTCTTTTTGCCTGTCACATATGTTTAATTAATTAGTTCATATGATATATATTTGTTAATGAGGAATTGAATAATATCAACTATACTAACCTGCAGTTCTCTGTTGTCCGACTCTGTACAAAGAGCTGCTAAGTCTCCTCATCAATGGCCTTATATGTATTACATGGAGACTTATTTTTTTTTCTTCCATAAATATATCTCGAGCTCAACTTACTTTTAAAATTTCAGAAGTTTTCAGCAACAGTTGATAAACACTTATTTCTAAGTGTTGCGACATTTGGAATGTCAAATGTTAGCTGAAATAAACATAATAAAGTTATATCAGTACAAAATTATCAATATAAACAAACTGTAATTCACATGATATTAACTAACTTACCAATATATCGTTCCATATAATGTTCCGATAAACCTCAGACACATGGTCAAAAGATGGAGTAAGAATACTAATCATGTCACGTGCCACTACTCCAAGGTATAATCAGAAGTCATCTGCATTGGGGCCAGATGCAACACCGGTGATCACGTTAACATTCACTGGTGTTCTTTCACCACTATTTTTCTGATCAAAAGTTGTTTCATTCTAGTGGGTCCTCTAATGGATCTGGAAGGGGGAGCCTCATCCCCTGAAGAATGTGGATGGTCAACCATATATCTGTCAAAATAAATAACAACATGTAATATTAATAAAAGACTTATGTAATATCATATAATTTAACAAAACATGTAATAGTAATCATAGGAAATATTAATAAAAAACTAATGTGATATTAATAAAAAACTTATACAAAAATTTGAAATTCATACATAAAGATATGAATTCATCATATGTATATTCCCTCATCATGATCTGACCGAATTGCATGTACATCGTCAACTAGAGATTGGCCATCAAAATTTGCCGTAGTTTGAAATGAATGGTTGTCAGCAATATGAATATTAATCAGATTGTCTTCGTTAACTTCAATTTGTTTTTTGCCTTGAANAGNGACATACCAATGGTCAGACGCAGGATCTTTGACATAAAAAACCTGAGATGCTTGATGTACCATGATAAACGGTTCGTCTCGATAACCCACCTTTCGAAAATCAACTAGTGTCATACCCGATTCATCTATTTTCACACCACTCTTATTGTCAAACCACTTACATTTGAATAATAGAACAAAAAACTTGGTGTAATCAACCTCCCATATCTCTTGTATTATACCATAATATCTCATTGATCCAAGTATAAGAGATTGATCTTTTGATGTGGAAAATTGAAGCGACTCAGCTTCTAAACTGACTCCACTATTTTGTACTGTGCTTTTATCATCCAAAGTCTTCGTATAGAATGTGCAATTATTGACTTCATAGCCTGTACAACATACGACATTAAACTTTAAACCATTTGCAAGCCACAACAAAGTTTGAGAAGAATGTGGCTCTTTGTCAATTTCAGATTTGAACCAAGACATAAATGTTTTGTTATGCTCCATCAACGTCCATTTCTCTAATTGTCTTGGATTTTTATTCTTAACAATCGCTTTGTGTGCTTCCAAAAAAGGGATCACCTCATCTGTGTTGTTCAATATATAAAGATGTGGTTGCAACAATTCTTCGCGATCTTTTGTCACCACATTCACACCATGGATGCTTTTACTTGTAGAATATTTATTCAACCATGATGTGCAAGGAACTCCTATTGGATTTGTTGATGTCATGTAACCTGAACAAAGCTTGATACTTTCTTCAACAATATAGCTTTCAATCATTGAACCTTCGGGACGGTATGGATTTTTAATGTACCCTTTCAAAATCTTCATATAACGCTCAATAGGATACATCCATCTTAAGTATACCAGTCCGCACAACTTGATTTCTCTAACCAAATGAACAAGTAAGTGTACCATGATGTCAAAAAAAGATGGAGGAAAAACATCTCTAGTTGACACAAGATGATAACAATCTCGCCTTGAAGTTCATCTAACTTTGTAGGATTGATGTCTTTACTACATATTGGCGAGAAAAACGAACACAACTTGTTTATGGTCTGCCTAACATTTTTGGGCAAAATTCCACGAATAGCCACCAATAACAATTGTTGCATTAAGACGTGGCAATCGTGAGACTTCATGCCAACAAGCTTTAAGTCCCTATGTGCCAACTCTTCTCGGATATTCATGTCAACCAAATCCAAATGAGCATTCACTCCATCTTTTGTCTTTCCCTGAAACTTAAGTAGTGTTCCAATCAAGCTATCACACATATTTTTCTCTACATGCATCACATCTATGCAATGTCTAACATCTAACTTTGACCAGTATGGAAGATCAAAGAATATTGATTTCTTCTTCCAAGGGGTCGTTACAGATGACTTCTTGGATGTTTTCCCAAATACATGATGTATTTTATTAACTTTTTCAAGAATTTGAAGGCCAATAAGTGGATTTGGTGCTTCGTCCCTCTCTTGATATCCATTGAATGCTTTTTTTAACATTCTATATGGATGCTTACCTTTTAGAAATCTTCGATGATGTAGATACACTATCTTTCTTTTGTGTTTCAATTGATGAGTTGCACTGTTTTCTTCACATATAGGACATGATTTATGACCCTTGACACTGTATCCTAACAACTTACCATAAGCTGGAAAGTCATAAATGGTGCAAAATAACATTGCGCGCATCACAAAAGTTTCAGAAGCGAATACATCAAATATTTCAACCCCATCAACCCATAACAACTTCAAGTCTTCAACTAGTGGGCTTAGATAAACATCTATGTCATTTCCAGGCTGCTTTGGACCAGATATCATCATAGACAATATCATGTACTTCCTCTTCATGCACAATGCAGGAGATAAGTTCTAAATTATCAATGTAACTGGCCAACAATTGTGATTGGTACTTAGATTACCAAATGGGTTCATTCCATCACTGGCTAAACCAAGCCTAAGATTTCTACACTCTTTACCAAATTGGGGGAATTGTTGATCAATATTTTTCCATTGCTTTGAACCAGTTGGATGACGAAGCAGCCCGTCAATTTTTCTCTCATCTGCATGCCATCTAAGGTTTTTAGCATCTTTGGGATTCGCAAACAAACGCTTAAGTCTAGGCACAATTGGAAGGTACCAAACTATTGTTAAAGCAGATCCATTTTTTTTTTCTATCTAACCATTATCTTCACTATTGTTTTTTGACTTGTCTCGTGATAACCCACATTTTTGGACACTTTGTCAAAAATTCAAACTCTTTCCTATATAAAATGCATTCATTGGTACAAGCATGTATCCTTTTATACTCCATACCCATTGGACAAAGAATTTTCTTCGCATCATAATTACGAGTGGGTAGTGTATTACCATCTGGCAGCATTTCATTCAACAACGTCAACAATTCTATGAAACTCTTATCAGTCCATCCATTGGTCGCCTTCATATTCATGAGCCTTAACATTGCTGACAAACGTGTGAACTTAGTTGAACCGACATACAAAGGTGTTTCCGCATCAATCGACATCGTCTCATATGTTAGAAAATAGGTAGGCTTCGTTTTCACCAAGAGGGGGGGGGGTGAATTGGTGTTAGTTCAAAATCAAAATCTTTTCGCAATCTTGGTATGCAAATTCAAAGCTTTTGATCTTTCCTTGAAATGCAAGTTATGAAAATTCAATGCAGCGGAAAAATGCAGTTCATTGCTAAACAAATATAGTCGACTGGAAATAAAGAGTGCAGGGATAGAGAAAATCAAACACTGGTTTTTATACTGGTTCGGCCCATAATGCCTACATCCAGTGTCCTTCCAACCCAGGAAGCAAATGCACTATAATGGTTGCGGTTTTTACAACAAGGAGTTTATAGATGCACCACGCAAAAATATAAATCTCCTCTCTAACCCAAAACCAAATATAGCTGCACACATAAAACTAGAATTGCAGCAAGAATTCCCTATTCTACAATCTGCATCCATGAGGAACAATCCTCAACGTGTCACCAACACTCTTCACAGGATGTCAAGCCTATCAGAGCAAACTTCACAGGTTGCCAAGCCTTCAATCAAATGCAGCAGTCTTCAAAAGATGCCAAGCCTTCAAGATCAAACAGAAGCACCTTCTTTGTGCAGATATTGATCAAGCAGTATGAGCAATTGACTCCTTCCTTTGAATCTCTCTCAAGCAAGATCACCATCGTCTTCTTGGAGAATGCTTGGAGCTTCTAAAACAAAGAATTCAATCTTAAACAGGAAAATGAATATGTCAGATCAGAAAAGTCACAAAACAATTCGTGTTCTGTCTATTTATAGTTTTCTGTTATATCGGATTGCTTCTCAGTCGAATAGCCTACTAATACAGTCGACTGTATTAAGACAGTTATAACAGACAGTCAACCCAAAGGCTCCTCAGTTAACAAAATCAATACACATTTATTACAGTTGACCAAGTCACATGGTATTAACTAACTTTTGAAAAATATAGACGTTGGAGCATGTAGGCTTAACAGAATTTCAAACAGATCAGTAACACAGTCGAATATGTGATCCACAATGTCGACTGACACATGAAAAATCACTTTGAAATTCTTTTCAACACAAAATCTCACATAGCACTGGTTCACAAAATTTGTACAAAGATTTTAGCATAGTCGAATCCATTATGAGCGTATTCGACTGGACTAGAACTTCGTCACAACAAATTTAAGTTCATAAGGTGCTTAAGATCTTTTCTTTCAGAAATGTGCAGTAATAAAAAACATTTTATTTCACATTTCAATACAAGCATGTTCCATAAATATAACACTCAATCAATCATAGGAATATACATTGTAAATCAACAAAACATGTTCAGCAAATATAACAAACAGTTCAGAATAAGAACATGTAATACTGGAACATGTGTACTGTTGTTATTAAGCACTGTGTTGTCATCATCAAAAACTAGTTTGATATAGAGTTTGTGTTGTCAAAAATCTCAACATCATACACATGAGTTTTGGCAAAATTTTCTGCGCCAACATCGTGGATCATGTCCTTTAATTTGTCTTCATCCGGTCGATCTTCTTCCATGGTGGAATCAATAACATTTTCAGTTTGAGAGTTAGTCGGAAAGTGCATTTCTTCGTCGTGCCTTATCCATGTTGTATAGCATCTTTGGAAACCATCACAGATAAAATGTTCTTTAATTTGGGTTGCGTTCAACTTTCCCGCATTCAAACAATTCACACAAGGACATCTAAACTTCCCTTCATCATCACTTATCCCCTCATTACGTTGTGCAAATTGTGTAAATTCCTCTACCTCTCTCTCATGCTCAGCACTAATGCGTGGTAAAGTAATCCAATTTCGATCCAGACGTGAATATTTTGACTTATATATTCCACAAAATTACAATACAAAAAAAAATATTCATCATCTAACGACAAATTTAGGTTAATTCAATTCAATCATACAATAAAAATAACATATATTCAACATAAAAATAACATTGTAAAATAAAAAAATTAAACTTTATAATCGTACCATCATACAAAATTATACAATCATATAAATTTATTCAAAGATACAAAATTATATGATAATTTAATCACATATTCATTCATACAAAATTCTCATACAAAATTATACAATCTAATAAAAGTAAAATTTAAACATTAATATAAGAACCTGGTAGTGTGAAAAGCCAAAAACGATGAACAACCCGCGATAAAAATGCAAGAAAAATAAACTCTAAAATATTCAAACGTGCAAAAATATACAAACAAATATTAGTTTTACAAATAAAGACAAACATCAAAACACAATTTACGTCTAAGGGGAAGAATCGGACAAACCCACTAAAAAGACGTTTCCAACAATTTTGATCGGTTAAAACTCTTCCCTATTGTTGAAAATGGCAACGACATCGAACAAAAATGGGTTTAAACGATGAAAATTGATTGAAAATGGAACCAGACGATGCGTCGACGAACAACTCTAAAGGAAGATGATATTGTTGATGTGTGTTTTATTTTTTAAACCTAGAAATAGGAATAGACCGCGGTTATTATAACAACCGTGGTAATGGAGGGGAATAGGCCGCGATTCCCCTCACAACTGCGGTCTATTCTTCTGAAAAATAAATCAAAATAAAACTGAAATGACATTTTTGAATTTTTTTTCAAACTTTATGCCGCGGTTCAGCACCCAACCGTAGCCTATTCCCTTAAATATTTAAAATTTATTCAGATAAGGGAATAGGTCGTAGTTCCCCTCACAATCGCGGCCTATTTCTTGACGTTCTGAATCCTCCCAACTGTCACTCAACTGTCGTTGGGATGAATGTCAGAAATTGCAGGGGGAATAGGTTGCGGTTCCCCTCTGAACCGCGGCCTATACGTTCGATTTATTTTCAAAAATGCCACCGCGCATAATGTGCATGGTAAAAACTCTATTTTTTACTAGTGATAAGAACTAAATATTTCTATCTCCCAATTTATTAAATAAAAACCTTAATTATCTCTAAAGTAATAATAAAAATACCAATAAAAGATATAAATAAATAAAATTAAACAAAATAAAAATAATCATAATGTCAATTATCACTAATAAAGAAAAATACATAATTATAATATATAGTCAAGTGAAAAAGAACTATCAAGAAAAATTTAAAGTGAAAGCATTGAGTGTATAAAGTCAAATACAAAGCTTTGTGTGGAAATACTTGGATTCTGAACTTAGTCATGATAATGTTCTCAACTTTGTGAAGCTTACCTTTTTGGGCTTAAATTGTTCTCTTTTTCTTTAATATTATTTTTTTATTTTATTTGAATTCTTAATCTGAATGGGAGATTAAGAAAGATATTTGAAAAGGTTAAACCTTTGTTTGGAAAAGTTATACTAGTGTAATATGAAGATATATATAATAGTTGTATTTAGAGAGATTGTATTTGTAATTAATTGAATTGATTAATGCAAGTTCTTAACCATTGTACTTAAAAGAGATAAATACAGCCCAAAAATTAGACATGAACCAATATAATTTTTTGTTATTTATTTCATATTATTTAACGCCAAAAGAGTTCATACTATATTCGATCCCTCTCTCCTCCTCCTCTCCCTCCCCTTTAATGCCATGTACACCAAAAATACAAGGAGCTAGGTGTGAAAATCAATGAAGTTAAAATTAGAAAAAAAAAGGATATATTCCCTCTGATTAATGACAAGAGAATTGCTTTGACTTACATTCATGCTGATGGAATTGGCACATGTCAAGCTAAGGCGCTTTTGAGCAGGTAACCTTGATCACTTTGTTCATAATTTGTGAGACTAATTATAGTTTCTTATTGGTGCTAATTTATTTATTTTGGTGAACATATTATGTCACTATGTAACCTCAGGGAAGATGCTTAGAAGGTCCATGCTATCATTGACATGTTTACCGAAAGAGGGCTTCATTCACCTACTGTTGCAAGACAGGTTTTTATACCTAGCTAGTCTTCATTTTTAAATTTTATATTTGGCATTATCTTCATTTCTCTTCACCAAAATAAGCCTTAATAATGTTTACCCACTGAAAATTGTACAGGAAGTTCCTGAGAAAACAAAAGAAAAAGTGCTGGTGCTCCATGGCAGTTTGTTGGTTTGTTTCACTGTTTGATACCCTTAACATGACAGTGGTGAAACCATTCGCCGAGCTCTTAACCTTGGTGTAAATGTTAAGATGATTACTGGTAACTAATCTCCACCATTCCAATATTTGTAGGAAAACTATATTAGCAATAAAATACAACATATGTTACCAGACATCCTTAATTTAATATCATGAATTTTGTTCTGCACCCTAGGTAACTTGCCATAGCAAAGGAAACAGGAAGGAGACTTGGAATGAGAACAAACATGTATCCATCTGCTTCATTGCTTGGTCGAGACAAAGATGCAAGTATTGTCGCACTCCCTGTAGAAGAGCTGATTGAGAAGACAGATTAGAAATATGTTGTTTGAGGTGAGAGTTTTAGTCACACCAGTGTGGTACACACAAAAACTTCATTAATCCATTTCCCTGTTTATTGATGTTTCTTGTTTCCTCTATTTTAGATTTGAATAAATGTTGAAGAGTATGCGTGATTATATTTTTATGGTATATAACTTTTGTTCTATTTGCCATGGTGAAAAATGCATTGAGGATTTTTATTGTGTACAAGTTTAAGCTCCGTATGACTTTTTGTGATTTCTTGTTGTGATTTCTTACTTATATTGTGCACTTGATGTTATCATTCTCAACACATGAATTTCTACATTTTTCAGAATAAAATACTACACAGCCAACTTGAGGTTTTTCATATTCGATGGGCTGAGAAGGAACGTAATGCTATTGATATTTCATCCGGAAGTAGTAGTGCAAATGCCTTTGGTGCTAGTGTAGATTAAATTCTCATATTATTGATTATTTTCAATACGAAAACGTTTGTTTAACACCCTTTTTTTGACACAAATTTGACACCGTCACGTGGTGTGTTTCTATTGGTTGTTTTCATTTAAAGAAATAACTCTTTTAAAAAAGTTGCGGAGGGTAATTTTGGAAATCTAATTATATGAAATTTGATTTTGGAGATTTCATTTCATTTTTCATCCTTGTCTGAGTTTCCCGTCGTCTCTCCAACCCTCGAATCCCCCTTGTATGTCCCAAAGTGTCCAATCACCCTGCTCTTTGAAAGGTCTGCATTGGTTCGAAACGCCTCATCTCATCCTTCGTTTGGTTCACGTTTTGTGTCGCACTCACTCTCTATTGCGAAGCTTTCTTTCCCGTTTTTCGCATTGTCTAGCTTGTCTTGGTAAGTAAAAGATGTTGAACGCTACTCTATTTTTGGAGTATTTTGTGTTTTTGTGTTTTGTGAACCCTAACCTAACTGTCTTCTCCACCGTTGATTTTTTTTTTTTTGTGAAATAAGTGCAGGTGCAATGGCGTCCCAAAACCCAAAGGTAAGTTAAAGTTTTGGTATTTGATATAGTCGCATTTTTTTGTTAAGTAATAACAATGTTTTTGTAATGTTTTGTAGTGGCGGGTTCGAATCTCTCTGGATTCATCAACCATTGTTCAAATGAATGAATTACTGAGAGATGTCCATGTAGATCGAATTGGGATGACACCATTTCGTTGGAGTTTGGAGCTACGTAAGCCTTTGGAGGTTAATTGTGAATTATTGAAGGTTATGTTATGTGGTTGGGCTGGCCATGATGTTAGCTTCAGGGTCAGTCATCAATTGGTTCCATTTACTATTTTGAATGTTTTCATGGGCATTGTATAGACATAAGTGGTTTATCTCATAAGTGGGTTATGTAATGGTTTTATTGTTTCAGACATGACTATGGAGTTACCATGTTAAAAGCTATGGAAATTTGGGATGGAGAGGATAAATACAATGGGAAAAACATGCCACAATATATGAATGTAAGTAAGAATATGATTTTTAGTATTTTTTTATGATTGGGTTGATTTTACAATTGCAATATTTTCATTTCAGGAGGAACTGCTTGCAATTAGAAAGCAATATGTATGTCATTGAATCTTGGACAACGAGAACATAAGAATATTGGATGCGCTAGCTGTGTATGGATTGTTCCCCTCTGTAGAAACTTAGTGTAGTTTGTTTTGATAGGAATATTGATTTCTTCCAATTGCTTTATGTACACATTGTAAGATACAATAATGTATATGAAGACACTGTATTTTTTATATATATGAAGAAATTGTACAAATGATTATTGAAATAAGATGATTGATTTGAAGCTTTGTTTATGTGCAATGTACAAATGATTATTGGAATAAGATGATTGATTTGAAGCTTTGTTTATGTGCAATGTACAAATGATTATTGGAATAAAATGATTGATCTCAAGGTTTGTTTATGTTCAATGTATAAAAGTGTCTTACCAATTTAGGCCAAGAACTGCAATCTGTGCAGCAAAAAACAACATCGTAATCGTGGGGGACCTAAAACATTAACTTCAAGTCAATCCTCACTCAAGAACATCAAATTACAATTAAAAGCACTGGACTTGGGCCAAAAAACACTGCTATACAGTTGTGGTCCCCTACGTTGTCACTTATGGCTCCTTCTGTTCAACAGGTTGTCCAAAATCCAACTTAGACTCGCGTAATCGTTTGCAACCCCCTGGTAAACGATTACAATGCACATTTTTACTGTAGAGGTCGCATAATTTCACTTGACTCAATAATCTCAACATGGGTGGTCCCCCCCTCCATCATGGGGGACCCAAAACATTAACTTCAAGTCAATCCTCACTCAAGAACATCAAATTACAATTAAAAGCACTGGACTTGGGTCAAAAAACACTGCTATACAGTTGTGGTCCCCTACGTTGTCACTCGTGGCTCCTTCTGTTCAACAGGTTGTCCAAAATCCAACTTAGACTCGCGTAATCGTTTACAACCCCTTGGTAAACGATTACACTGCACATTTTTACTGCAGAGGTCGCAGAATTTCACTTGACTCAATAATCTCAACATGAGTGGTCCCCCCCACCATCATGGGGGACCCAAAACATTAACTTCAAGCCACTCCTCACTCAAGAGCAACAAATTACAATTAAAAGCACTGGACTTGGGTCAAACAACACTGTTATACAACTGTGGTCCCCTACGTTGTCACCCATGGCTCTTTCTATTCAACAGGTTGTCCCAAATCCAACTTAGACTTGCGTAATCATTTACAGCCCCCTAGTAAACGATTACAATGCACATTCTTACTGCAGAGGTCGCAGAACTTCACTTGACTCAATAATCTCAACATGGGTGGTCCCTCCCTCCATCATGGGGGACCCAAAATTAACTTCAAGTCACTCCTCACTCAAGAACAACAAATTACAATTAAAAGCATTGGACTTGGGTCAAAAAACACTACTATACAGCTATGGTCCCCTACGTTGTCACTTGTGGCTCCTTCTGTTCAACAGGTTGTCTAAAATTAGACTTAGACTCGCGTAATCATTTATAGCCCCCTGGTAAACGATTACAATGCACATTTTTACTGCAGAGGTCGCAGGACTACAGCTATGGTCTCCTACGTTTTCATTGGTGACTTCTTTAGTTGAACAGGTTGTCCAAAATCCAAGTCAGACTCGCATAATCGTTTACAGCCCCCTCGTAAATGATTACAATGCACATTTTAGCAGCATCATCTTCACCAATTTAGCTAAATTCATCAAATCACAAACATTACTTCATTATTGTCTCACAAACATTATCACTTACAAAAAAAGGAGTCTTCATAATTTAAATTGTACACCAAATCAAAATATAAAGCACTTCAATAACATAGGCAATGAAATTGCAATTATCAATTACATAAATAGATGGAACCAAACATGCATCTTCTATATATTGAACGAAATAGGTTTAATTACAACGTCATATTCTTGTCCTATACAAAACCTTATACAATAATCAACCATTTTTCTTTCTAGGTACTACATTTTCGGTGTATGGTGTCCTCAGTGCTTGGCTCTTATAACGCCTTCTTGATCCAATCCTCACACACGTCTTGAAATGTGATTGGTTGTTCGACATTCCATCTTGTGCGTTCTAAAAACCAAGCAAACGGAGTCTTCGCAATCACTGACCGCTGCTCCTCTGTCAGACGTTCGTTCAAAGTACAAACGTATTTTGTTGAAAATGAGTGACGAACGCTCAACTGCTCAACGAAAACAACACAAATCTAAAAACCAAAACGAAAATCACAAAACTCAAACCGAGAACAAGATAGTGGAAAACCGCATTTACCTTGCTCAAACAAAGATGTTCACCGGAACCTTCCATTTCGAACACCCACAACGAGAACCAACTGCGAACACCCACACCCACAACGACAACGAACTGCAAACACCCACACCCTCAAGGAGAACCAACCGCGAACACCCACAACCACAACGAGAACAGCGAGAACGAACTGCGTGAACACCCACAACCACAACGTGAACACGAGAACGTAGACAGAGCATTTTGGTGAAAATGAAGAGAGAGAAGCTTCGTCTCTAATGAAACAGGACAAGGGTATAGTTGGAAATCTAATTTTCTGAATCCTTTTTCACTTTAGAGGAAAACTTTTTTTAAAAAATCAAAAATTAAAAAGGACCAATCGGAACTTGAAAACTGGCGTTGTCAAATGTGTGTTAAAAAATGGGTGTCAAAATAACGGGACCCTTTTCAATAACCCTGTGTTTGGGTGGAATGTTAGTCTATATTGCTTTTGTTTTATTTATATTATCAAAATATGTTGGTGTCATTCATGACAGGAAAATGAGCCCTCTGAATTTCAACAAGCTGGACACAATTATGCACTAGTTTAAAGGAAGCAGCTTAAGGTAAACAAAATGAGTTGGGTTTGGTTAATTACTATAGCATAATGCACGTAGCAATCTACTGTGTTGGCTTTATTTGATATGATATGACAACAATGATTTGATGAGTTTTCTTTTGCTATGGGTTGCATTCCAAAATCGGAGCTAAAAAGGTTAAAGCACAGTGAATGCACTTTGTTTAAGGAATATTGTAGTGCAATAAAAGAAATGGAGGAGGGCAAGAAATAGATGAATTAATAACAATTTTAAAATGTTACAAAAAGACAATTCATAACCATTTTTAATTGTTATAACGGGAAATATTTTTTTAAATGTTAGAAAAATGTATATGTAACAATTTTCAAGTGTTAAAAAAATTAAATTTGAAACATTTTTGACATGATAGTAAAGATGCTAATTGGTAACACTTTTCCAAAATGATACTACTAATACATAAAAGTGTTGCTAAATAAGATGCATAGTATATAACATGAGTAAAAATGTTTTTGCAAATCACAATATATTTTTAGATTTTAGCAACATTTTTTAAATGTTATTAAAACTAATATATGTACTGGTAGGTTCTTTTAATCAAGAACCTATAGGAAACACCTGAATCACATACCAAACAATCACCCAGAACAGTACAACCTCACTTTATTGCCAAAAGAATTAAGAATGTCGAATACAATGGATTCAGAGAGCTTAACCTCTCCCCACAGGACCTAGAGAGTTCCTGTACAACTAATAAGACTCCCTTAAAAAATAACTCTATACAACGCATCCCACCCCCTTTTATATAAACTCTAACCCCCTTTCCTAACTGCTAAGGCAGTTAGGTTGTGTGCCATTTCTCCTCCTCTTATATACAAGTAGTTTCCTAACATTACTCCCCTCCCCTCTAACAACCTTGCCCCCAAGGTTGAATTCAGGATATTGTTCCTGAATAGTCGCCACATCTTTCCAAGTCGCGCCCTCTTGTCCCCCCTCTAGCCACTCGATCAAAACCTGAGGTATTCCTTCAGACCCCAGTTGTCTCTTCCTTCTGTCCAAAATCCTTACAGGCCAAAACATGGGTCCTTCAGCTTGTAACTCAGCTGAAAGTTCCTTCTCAACCCTCTTCTTGCCCACAGCCTTCTTTAGTTGGGATACATGAAATATTGGGTGTATCCTTTCTGCCTCTGGTAATTCTAAACGAAAAGCTACTTTTCCCACCTGTTGTAACACCTGGAAAGGTCTGTAATACCGTGCTGAGAGCTTCGGATGTAGCCGGATTGGCATGGACGACTGTCGATGGGGTCTAATCTTTAAATAGACCCAATCCCCCACCTGAACATCTGCTTCTTTCCTTCTTCTATTCGCCTGAGTAATCATTGCCTCCTGAGCCTGCCTTAAATGTACCTTCAGTTGTTTTAGAGCCTCATCCCTTGTCATCAAATCTTGTGCCACGAACTCCACCGATGTCTCGCCTGGAATAAAACGACTCAAAGCTGGTGGGGCTCGTCCATATACAATTTCAAAAACGGAGCACCTAGCTGCACTTTGATAACTGGTATTATACTAGTATTTGGCCCATGAAAGCATCGTCTTCCAACTCCTAGGTTGTTCTGAGCATAAACACCTCAAATACCCCTCCAGAATTCTATTCAAAACTTCTGTTTGGCCACCATTTCTGGATGGTATGCCGTGCTCATTTTGAGCTGGGTACCCTACATCCTGAAAAACTCTCTCCAAAACACGCTCAGAAATAAGGGATCCTTATCATTGACAATTGACATAGGAATCCCGTGTAATCTAACTATTTCCTGGGTGAAAAACTCTGTGACAGTGCGGGCTGAATATGGATGTTTGAGCACTATGAAGTTGTTGTATTTGCTTAGCCTGTTGACTACTACCAATATTGCATAAAAACCGTGGGATTTGGGTAAATTCACAATAAAATCAAGGCTTATCTCCTTCCAAATGGCCTGTAGAATCGGTAACGGTTGTAGGAGACCCTGAGAGAAGAAGCCAAGTACTTATGCTGTTGACGAATCACATATCCCGCCACAAACTTTGTTATCGTTTTCTTCATTCACGGCCAATACAGTGATTGAGCTATTCTTCGGTAAGTGCGAAAAATGCCAAAATGGCCGCCAGTGCTCGTCACGTGGAATTCTACTAAGAGCTTGGGAATCCAACCCGATTTATCCGACAAAACCAACTTTCCTTTGTAGTGAAGGCAGTCATTCTCCAACGTGTAGGCTACATGCTTGTTTGGGTCCCCTTTTATGTCTTCAATTATCTTTCTAAGTGTGTCATCCTCTTTCACTTCTCTCAATATCTCCTAAAAATCGTGCCAGTATGGCCTGGAGATAGCTCGCAACTCACCCTCCTCCTTACCTCCTCCCTTTCAAGATAGTGCGTCTGCTACCTTATTCGAACTTCCTATCTTATAAATGATCTCAAAATCATAGCCCATCAACTTTGCTATCCAATTCTGCTGGCTATGCGTTGTTATCCTCTGTTCCAGCAAGTATTTTAGGTTGCGCTGATTGGTATAAACCACGAACTCCCTAATAGATAGGGTTGCCAATGCTGAATGGCCATCACCAAGGCCATCAATTCTTTCTCGTATATGGACTTACTTCGAGACCCCATTGATAGCGCCTTGCTAAAGAAAGCAATTGGCTTCTTATTTTGCATCAACATAGCCCCTACGCCACTCCCTGATGCATCACACTCCACATGAAATTCTTGAGTAAAATCTGGCAACACCAGTACTGGCGCAGACGTCATAGTAGATTTCAAAGTAGCCATTGTTGTCCTGGCTCGCTCTGACCATTCAAACTTCCCCTTTTCAACAATTTCGTCAAGAGCTTGGCTAATTCCCCGTATCTCTGCACGAACCCCTGTAGTATCCGGTTAAGCCCAAAAATCCTCTTAGTGCTTTCAGATTCCTTGGCTCTTCCCACTCTAGCATAGCCTTGATTTTATCTTGATCCATCTCCACTCCTTTCTCCGATATCTGGTGGCCAAGGTATTGAATTCTTCTCTTCCCAAACTCGCATTTTTTTTATTTGCCACCCAACTGTGTTGCTCCAGTAGCTGCAGTACCAGTTTTAAATGTTTAAGATGCTCTTCCCACGTGGGGCTGTACACCAAGATGTCATCGAAAAAGATGAGCACCTATTTCCTCAAGTAAGGTGACATTAAACTGTTCATGGCATTTTGGAATATTTTCGGTGCATTCGTTAACCCGAAGGGCATCACCAAAAATTCAAACAAGTCGTGATGTGTTCGGAAAGCAGTTTTATGAATATCTTCTTCACCCATGCGTATCTGATGATAACCAGCCTTCAGATCCAGCTTGGAGAAGAACCTTGCACCCTTTAGCTCATCCAGCAGCTCCTCAATAATGGGAATCGGGAATTTATCTGGAACTGTGGCCTTGTTCAATGCTCTGTAATCCACGTAGAACCTCCAGCTCCCGTCTTTCCTCTTTACCAAAATCACGAGACTGGAATATGGGCTTTGGCTTGGCCGTATAATACCTGCCTTCAGCATATCAGAGACTTGCTTTTTTATCTCTTCTTTCATGAGATACGAGTACCTATATGGCTGGACATTTATAGGATTTATTCCTTCTTTAAGCACAATTCGGTGTTGCGCATCTCGATGGGGGGGGAGGGGGTAACCCTTCTCTCTCCTGAAACACCCGGTAGTGGGCCTACAGGATTGCTCTGATCTCCACCTTCTGCCCCTCTGTCAGCTCACCCATCACTTCACCGCCTGACCCTTGTGTTAAGTCCCTACCAAGTGTACCAGATTGTTATCAAGTAATATAAAACAGGTAAGTCCGAGTATCGTTTCCCAAAGGACTCTTAGTCCTTAACTTTCGTGTAAACCAATTGCTTAAGACTTGAGAAAAGAATTGAATTTAGGTTTTGTATGCAAGATGAAATTAAACATCCAAGATGCAGTGAATCAATTGGCTAAAAGAAACTATGGATGAATGGAGTTGTTGGGGTTTACAATTTCATCTTATCCACCCTCTTATATCTACTCTTCTTATCTAATTTGCTTATTTATCATATTGTCATGCAAACTTTCTTAGTCTACCTTAAACCCAATCTCTTGGCGAAAAGAGCCTATTACCAATTACAGGCTTTCTATCTCTAGCCTCCCCTAGTAACTAATAGTGCATGATAAAGGGAAGCAAAATACAATTGATCGTCCTACCCCTATCTCTAGGCGGTATTAGCATAATCAAGGAATTCCCCCCAGTTCATGACATTATTGTACGTCTCCGTATCAATAAAGACAAACAACATCTACCGAATGAGTTAAACGATAAAAGCATTAAGCAAAGGTAAGGAACCCAACAATTGATAAAGTAAGCATATGCAAGCATATAAAGAAGATAAGAATTTTGATATAAGAGAGTTTCAAAATATTGCATTGTTCATGGCACTGGTTTTGGCCGCTGAGCGGTGCATAGACTCCTCTTTCCTTCCTTTTTCTGCTTCTTTCATGAGTCTAAGTCTACCTTGCTTCACTTCCATCTTCAATTCACATCAAAACCCTACAAAACAATGTAAAAACAAGCATAATATCTCTAAAACCAACTTTTGACTCTCTCATGACTCAACTAAGTGTTTTACTTGATTTTAAGCTCATTCTAAGCCACAAAGGGTGTGTTTTGATATCATATTTAAGCATAAAAATAACGGTTTTTAGACTTTTATCACTCTGCTCCACTACACCCATTTCCCAAACCAAAAACCATCACTCAGCATCCATTATCTTCACTAATGTGTCTGGTCCTACCAGTTGTCTCGACAGAGCTGGATCGCCCTTTATAATCATCTTCTCGCCTGCCACGACATACTGCATGGACATTTCCCTCCAATTAATCACTATTTCCCCCAATTTTGCCAACCATGCAATTCCTAGTATTACATCGACTACCCCCAATTCAAACACGTACATTTCTTCCTCTACAGCAACGTCTCCCAACTTCAATCCCACCTTCTCGCAGCGTCCGCTCGTTCATTTTTTATGGACGTCACCAAGGCTCACGGCGTATGAAGGTGTTTCTGCCACCGGCAATCCCAATTCCTCCACCACGTTTCAGCTAATGAAATTGTTGTTGGCCCCACTGTCGATAAGGAACCACTCTCCTTTCCTCAATCAAACCGGTCAACTTCATGGTCTTGGGAGCCCTCCGCCGAACATGCTGACAGCTCCATGGGCTTCGCTTCCAGGTTAGAATCTTCCATTGTCTCTTCCTCCTCGTCCTTCGCTAGTAACAAGACCCTTAAACTTCTCTCCGAACATCGATGACCCGAAGCGAATGAGCCACCGCACTGAAAGCACCTACCTTCTTCCCTCCTTTTCAGAAACTCGGGATAAGGTAAGTTTCTGACCATTCTAACCCTGTTATCGCCTCTAGTTGGGTTATTACCCCTCGTGATGGTGTTACTTGTCGTCGTTGATCCCTCCCTCCTGGTCGGACCAACTCCCTCTATTCCACCTGTCCGCGCCGCGAAACTGCGATCCCCATCGCCCCTCACGATCAACGAAGAAACTCGTGTGCCCACGAGATTCACTTTAACCCCGTTCCAGACTCCTCCGCGTGCTCGGTATATCGTGTCTTCAACATCTCTTGCAACCCTTATCGCGACCATCAAATCTTGGGGATCTTGAATTCGAACTTGCCCCTTAATCTCTTCTCATAACCTTGTTAGGAAGAAACCTAAAATCAACTCCTCCGACAGCCCCTGGGTCTGACCCAATAGTATCTCGAAACTCCTAACAAATTCCTCCACCATCCCATCTTGCCTCAACATGGCCATCTGTTCGTAAATGGTCCCCCTGAAACCACCTCCAAAGCGATTAATCAACCCAACCAAGTACGGTTCTTGGTTTTTCCCCTCCAATATTTGAACCAATAACTCGCGCTCCCTTCCATGCTAATGTAGGCGAGTTTGACTTTATCCTCCTCAGCCACCTTTTGGATGTCGAAGAATCTTTCGGCTCGGTTAATCCAGCTATGCGGCTCCACCCCCTTAAACGATGGCAATTCCACCCTCTTCCTCCTATTTTGCGGTATTCCCTAGTGTCGCGTCTTTCAGGGTTTTCATTCACCGAACTGCTACTCCCCTCAGAACCATCCCCTTGATTATTCAGACCTTCATCCATCAACCTCATCATTTGCTGTAAATTGCATCTGATCGCGGCTATCTCCTCCTTAATTCCCTCCACCGTAATCTCCAAATTGTCTAATATCCCCTCCGTCTCGCTACCCATCGCTGATTCTTCTCCTCCTTGATCTGGCAGGTCAGACCAAATGGTAGGCTCTTTTAATCAAGAACCTATAGGAAACACCCGAAACACACACCAAACAAATCATCCAGAACTGTACAACCTCACTTTATTGCCTAAAGAATCAAGAATGTTGAATACAATGGATTCAGAGAGCTTAACCTCTCCCCACAGGACCTAGAGAGTTCCTGTACAACTAATAAGACTCCCCCAAAAACTAACTCTATACAGCGCATCCCACCCCCTTTTATAAAGAGTCTAACCCCCTTTCCTAACTGCCATGGCAGTTAGGCTGTGTGTGGTTTCTCCTCCTCTTATATACAAGCAGTTTCCTAACATGTACTAGTAACACTTTCTTACAATTTAGTAATGGTTTGTAAATATGACTAACTCAATAATGTTAAAATGGACTTGTTAGTGTTACTAAACATATTTTTTATTGAACGTAGCATTGAAAGTAAAATGCCATACAATTAATTTATAATATATAAAAAATTTGTTATTTTATTAAATTAATTATTTTATTTATTGAATTATTTATTAATATTTCATTTTATATTCAAATATATATGTTTTCACGTGAGGAAGGAAGTGTATTAGAAGTATGATATTTTTAAATTAAAATTAATTTATAATATATAAATAAAGGGAAACCGACTATTAATTATTAATTAATGTGAGATTATGAAACTTTACATCCAAATATTCTAATTGATTTTCAAATTACAAAATTTAGTTCTATATCATCGTCAAACATTAAAGTCTAAATACAAAATAATTCAATAAAACTTAAGGACCAAATGTAAGGACCTGAAAAATTGAATCAAGGGCTGTTGAGCCTTGTGTGACATATCCAGGTCTTAAACATTGAGACATCTTGATCTTAGAAAGGGATTTTTCCAAATCTGATTTCATTAGCCAACTTTCTTTTCTCTCTTTAAAGCTCAAATTTCTCATTTTCTCTAACCTTGCTCTGTGTCTTCTTCTGTACTACTCTTTCTCATTCAGTCATTGCATGTTTGATTAGGTGGTGCTCAAGTGATCGCGGTGTCAAGAGCTTCATAACCATACGATTGGTTTCTTCGTTCTAGCTAGGATGCTGTTAAGGTGTGGGCTGAGTAGAATACTGTTGAAGCGTTCCTGTGAACTGAGCAGTTCAACGTCCAGATAAGGGGAGCACGAGAGATTCATGATTTAGAATAATGAATTTGGAATGTTTTAGTTCATCTGTCACTATCGTTGTATTCTTGAGTCTGTTTGAAAATTTTATAGGAATGTATACATGATTTTCGGTGTGCGAAGACGTTGCTAAAACGTTTGTGAGTGTATTTCGGTCATGCAAATATACCTTTAAATCCAGCCTTGTGCGTATGTGGTGAGGATTGCTATGAGGAGGTGTGGGTGTTTCATTTTAGGGACTAATCACTTGTTAAAGTTGAATGACCTTTAAGTTGGGGTGGTCTGAAGGAATTAGTATTAGAGAAATACTGGGTGTTTGTGAAGACAACATTTGTGATAAAAATAGGAGTGAAAGAAAGGATTTAGAGATGTCAACTGAAAGAGAAAGGGGTTGTTGTAGTAGTGTGGGATTGTTCTATTAAGAGTGAAGGAGAGAAAGTTTAAGGAAGGAGAAAGAAGAAGGTGATAGCCGAATTACATGAGATAATGGGCATAGAGTTTTACTGTGATAGAAAGGAAGTGGAATGAATAAGAAATGGGTTTAACTATTGGGAGAGTTAGTAACAGTAAAGAAAGAAGACAAGATAATTAGAAAGAATAATTTTGGAGTTCTGTAATGTTAAACGAAATGAGTTTAGGTGGCGAGAAAGGAGAGTTACAAGATGCTTCTGGGATGTTAAAGTGAGAGAGAATAATTTGCAGAGGAGTTAAATATTCTGTGATGTATTTAAGATGAGGATGTTATAATGTGGAAATATATTATAAAGGAAGAAAGTGGTGAAAGAAGTGCAGGGGAAATACTAAAGAGACCAAATGTGGGTGTTTAAATAATGCATGGGTTCTCTGTTTATGGTTAATGTTACGTGAAGAAGAAAAGCATTATGGAGTTTAGAAAGAGAGAAAGTGAGAAGATTGGGGTATGTTAGGTTAGTATTGGGATATATATATATATATATATATATATATATATATATATAGGGGTTTGCTAACTTGCGTATGCCTGTTTTTCAGTTGGTACATTTTAGCAATGTGTACCGGATTTCAATAGACAAAAATACCCTTATATATCATGAATTAAGTTTTAAGGTTAAGGATATTTTAATAATTTTCATTTTCAAAATTAAAAAAATAAAAAAAGAAACCCTCCAAACCCTTGCCCACCTCTCTCATCTCTCACAACCCTTCCTCTTTCATCTCTTTCACTC